>NC_056743.1:161524550-161597050 GCF_019279795.1 Protopterus annectens | reverse complement strand
CATGCAATATTTTTAAGGCCTGCTAATTATCCTCTTTTAACAGCAACTTCTGTTCTAGGCTCAACAGAAAACACTACCAGAGCTGGTATTTCATTTAACTATCCCTTGTCCCTTTGTCTTTCCCTATACTCTCTTATCCATCCCTGGTACAGAAGGTAGTCTCTAACCTAGTTATTTGCAACCTCAGACCTTGTTTTCTTTTGCTAATTTCTCCCAGTAAATTTCAGCCCTCTCTTACCTGTTTCTATGCCCCTACTTGCAGTTATTCCTATTGGTAAAATTTCCTTTCTCCATTCCAATATTGTCTTATTTCTTAGAACACCTTCTTCCACTTTATGAATATAATATTCTGTATGGTCGCTGTTATTCTCCTTAAAGACCTGCATTTAAGATCCTACTCTTTCCTTATTTCTCAAACTCTCCCCCTTGTTTCATCATCATCCTTTTCCACTTTGACTTTTAACCTTCTGCTTATGTTATGTGCATGAACCTTAATTGCATAACTCTAAAATATCCCTTCAAATGAGGCAATCCTAATTCACCTTGTTCTGTGGAAAGAAGGTAGGGCTAAATTTTGGTGGTGGTAGGTCCTAGATACTCTAGATCCCAAATATGCAAAATGAAGGGTAAACACCAATTGAATTGTGTAGCTAGATATGGTACACTTTGCATTCTTCTAGCCATGTTCTTGATAGAGCAAGCCAAACAACCTTCAGTGCTTCTAGAATGCTTCTAGTTTCATTGAAAGACATTAGATACAGATAGATTAGATATGGTTATCAATCTGGAGCATGAAGAGTTTGTCACAGACATGTTGGTTGTGCTCATTTTTCATTAGTCACTACGTGTTTGATCTTTGAAGAGGGTAAAGAATGCACATACATTCCCTTGTACAAAACAGTTGCACTTTTACAGAGTGGTAGTAAATAGTGAAAGCGTGTCACATTTTAAAAGAAAAGTGTGAATTTTAAATTAACGTAGATAAACTTCATATCAATTTTTTATCTTTTGTTAACTGAAGTTGACCTAACCTGTCTGATGAGTGTAAGCAAAATCACATATCAGATAATGAAAAAAAAAAAAAAAGAGAAAAAAAAGTGTTGCTCGTCTGGACAGGATAAAACAGACGAATTGTGGTGGGTTCAGTTCAAGCAGCTTTATTACACACAAACACATCAGGAATGAGGCATTGTAACTTAAACTTAAATAAACTTATAAACAGACTGACTATCACTCTCATACATAGTAATACTCTGGCTGTTCTCTCAAAATGGCAGTGCTGTCTGCATGTGCTCATGATTTATATGCATGTGCTTACATCTGGAAATGCTTCTTCAAATTACATACACATGCTCTGTTTTACATCCTCCATCTTTGAGAAATAGGTCATATACCAAATGGCGGCATTCAATGACATGCAATTACACAGAAATGCTCTTTTGACATATAGTTATACAGAACTAATTTTTGACATGTAATCATACAAACGTTCACACATATAAAACAATCATGTCCAGGTTGCTGTACTAGGTCTAGTAATACGACCTGCTTGTGTAACATAAAAGTCAGATTTGGATCTAGCAGCAGGGACTGTCTTCAAGGAATGTTCAACTTTGGGAACATCTGGGACATCATCAGGAATGGGAATGGATACTGAGACATATTCTTCGGTATGAACATTGTCAGGGTTGCTCTGAGATCTAGAATCTGTATCACAGGTACGATGCTGGGATATCTTTTCTGACACAGGAAGAAGATGCCTGTGGTTTCTCCTGTATTCTGTACCCTCAGATTCCACTAAGTAGGCTCTCGGTTCGGCACATATACCTCTCACTTGATGAATTCGATCAAAGCCTTTCACCGTTTGCATCCTAACTGTCTTTCCTTCTTTCAACAGACGAATAAATCTGCACGTTTTATCATAGGTGGACTTATGAAAGGAACACTTCTTAAAAAGTTGGGCTTTCATTGCTTTGTTGTTTTTAGCATTAGGCACCAACAAACTAGAACTGATAGGCAAGGTTGTTCTGGTTTGCCTAGATAGAAGTCTCTGAGCAGGCAAGCCAAGTAAGTTGTCACTGGGTATATTTCTGAGATTAAGCAAATTCAAGAAGATTTTGTATTGTCACCCTTTGACTCTCTAGTAATTGCTTTGTACTCTGTACTGCACATTCAGCAAGGCCATTTGACCGTGAGTATTCCGGACTACTAGAAACATGGATAAAGTCCCACTCTTTTGCAAATTTCTGAAACAATTGACTGGTATACTGGGTACCATTGTCAGAAATAACTTTGTGTGGACTACCATGGAATGAGAAATGATGTTTCATCTTAGTAATAACAGCACTGGATGTTAGGTAGCAAATCGATTTCAAACCAGTTCAAATAAGAGTCTACCAACACTAAGTAATGCTGATTGTTCCACTCAAATATGTCAGTGGCTACTGTTGACAAAGGTAGTTCAGGAATCTGGCTTAGCTGAAGTGGCTCTTTTTGTAAATGCGGTTTGGTACTGTTGCATACTGAACAAGAAGAAAGCACTTTACCAATGTCCTTTGATAGACAAGGCCAAAATACTAGTCATCTCGCCCTTCTTTTGGTAGAATTGGAACCTGGGTGGCCATGATGCAAAATCTGGATTATTCACATTGTAAGGAAGTAGGAACAATAACTTTGTGACCTTTGAAAATGATACCATCCTCTATCAGCATCTCATCTCTGTATGGAAAATAAGGTTGTACTTCTGGAGGTACACAGGATTGCTCTTATTGCCATCCAACATGGATGAAGTGGTTGAGCTTTTGCAAAATTGGATCAGTCTTTCTATGATCTCTTAGCTCATCAAGTCTTGTGGTAGAAAAATTATGCACTTCCATGACATCACAGTAAAAACTCTCTGCATTAAGCTGTTCTGTGGTATTTCTGAGTGATCTGGATAAGGTATCAGCCAAATAAAAAAGTTATTTTGTATAGACCATTTTGAAATTGTACTTTTGTAATCTAAGCATCATTCTTTGCAGTCTTGCTGGAGCAGTATGCATAGGCTTCTTTAAAATAGTGACTAGAGGTTGATGATCAGTTTCTATTTGGATATCTCGGCTATCGATATAATCATGGACCTTCGAATATGCGAACACAATTGCAAAAAGTTCCTTCTCAATTTGAGCATCCTGCATCTCAGTTTGGGTAAGAGTTCTGGATGCATAGGCAACAGGTCTGTCCTCCTGAAGAATAACTGCACCATGACCGAACTTTGAAGCATCACAGGAAAGAACTACTGGTTTGCGGATATCATAGTACATCAATATAGGCAGGTTGGTAATTTGCTGTTTGAGGTTATCAAATGCTCTCTGGTGTTGTTCTAACCATGACCTGGCAACATTTTTGCTTGTAAGCTCTCCTAAAGGTGCTGATAACTCACTAAAGTCAGGGATAAATTTGCCCAATAGTTAACCATATCAAGAAAACGCTGTAAGGCTTGGACATTGTCTGTGGCTGGCATCTCAAGAATGGCTGCATGTTTAGAAGGGTCTGCTCATAAGCCAATACTGATAAATAAATGACCTATATGAGTAACTTCTGGTAGCCCAAATTTTCATTTCAGAGAGTTGACCTTTAAGTTCACTTCACACGCTCTGTCCAGAACTTTCCTGAGGTTTTTGTCATGCTCTGCTTCACCACTGCCTCCAACCAGTAAATCATCAATTATTATACCACACGGATAGCCCGAAAAAAATTTGTTCCACTGCACGCTGAAAGATTTCACTGGCAGAATTTATTCCAAAAGGCATCCTGAGGAATCTGTATCTACCAAATAGGGTACTGAATGTAGTCAGTAGTGAAGATTTGAAATCAAGCATCACTTGCCAAAATGAATTATTTGCATCTAAGACAGCAAAAACAGTGGCATTTGGCATGAGGGCGGCTATCTCCTTGACTGTATGCATAGGATGATGAGGTCTCTTTAATGCCTTGTTCAAGTCTCTTGGGTCAATGCATATTCTGATTTTATCTGAATTTTTCTTGTGAGCAGCTACCATGGAAGACACCCACTCAGTTGGTTCTGTGAATGGACAGATCACACCTTGCTGCACCATTTTGTCTAACTGGACTTTGACTTTGTCCTGCATAGCTATTGGAACTCTCCTCACTGGTCTGACCACTGGACTGACCTCTGGGTCTACTTTCATGGAGTACACAACTGGATGGTTGCCAAACATATCGTCGAAAACATCAGCATACACTGAGAAAATAGCATCAGTAAAGCTGGAACTGGGACATGTGCTTACATGATGTACTTCTTTGGTAAAAGAAAGCAGTTTCATTCTCAAACTGTCTCTGAGACCTAATAATGACTGCACAGGTCTTCGGACTACATAAAATTGCAAGCTGTAACTGTTCGCAGCCGAATAGCATGGAAGCACTACTGAGCCCTCAATTTGAATCTCTTCACCTCCATAAGCAACAAGCTTTGCACAATTGGCCAAATTAAGTTGCTCACCAGCTCTCACTCTAGCAAATATTTCTGCTAACATCACGTTACACTTTGAACTAAGGTCTGCTTTGAGCTCTGTGTGCTTACCATTGATCAGGACAGTACAAAATACTTCATTCTTTGCCAATAAATCTACTGCATTAACCTTTTTATTGACCACTGATACACCATCTACATCTACATAGAAAGTAGGGATGCAGCTTTCTACATGATCAACTTGCTTTTTTGAGTGGCCTTTCTTAATAACTGAGTGGGACTTGCTTGATTTACAAAACTTTTGAAAGTGGTTCCATTTTTTTAAACGTGTGGTATTGCTGACCAAATGCTAAGCACTTTTCTCTTTTAGACTCATGATTGGCACCAAAATTATGACAGTTAACAATAAGACTTGGTTTTGCTGACTCACCCTTATACTGCACTGAGCATGTCTGTTTTGCTGAGCTAGTCTTGGAATCTGCTAGAAAGTTACAGGTCATCCCTGGGAATCCTGCAGGGGTTGCAGCTGTCATGTGCTTAGGCCTCCTTCTGCTTGCCACATGCTGCTTGCTGACTACACTTGCTCTAGAGGCTGCTAAAACTAAGTTCTTATCACTTGTAAGCATACTTGAGTGCCTTTCTGTGAGTTCATGGACTTGACAAATCTCTATGGCTTTGCTCAATGTTAAATCACTGTCACGAAGCAAAATCCTTCTCCCTGCAGCACTATTAACAGTACATACATGTCTGTCCTTTATTAACTCATCTTTCAAATCACAAAGTCTGCACATTTTAGCCTTATTTCTCAAGTCAGTGATATAAGCTGCAAAAGTTTCACCTGGCTTTTGGTCTATTGTATAGAATAGGTGCCTCTCTAATGTAACATTTGTCTGGGGGGGTTACACATTTCTGTAAATATACATTTCAAGTACTCAGGGTCTTCCTTGATTCATAACAAAAAAAACACCAAGAGAAAGTAAAAACTTTCCACTCGCACCACAAAACTCAAAAACACCCATACACGAAAACCAACAATGCTGGCAGAAACACAGATGGCTGAAGAAAATCCATTTAATAAAAGTGCTCAGTGCTCTGGTACCTCGGTAATTCACCTTCAATGGAACAATTTCAAAGTAACAAACCATCCCCTTATATACCAACTAGGCTAATTGTTCACAATGTTAATTAATTAAATAATCAATTTTAATTTATGGGTGTTTTTGAGTCTTCCCTTGATTCAGCCTGTAAAACAATATAGCATTTTCCCCTTCTCCTGCATATATTGCTGGTGCATACATAAATGAATGCTCTCTCTCAGTGGCCTCTGACTCAGCTAACTTAAGCAAAATGAATGCCCCTGTATGTGCATCTTTGTCAGAAAAAGCTATTTGTGTGAAAATATTGTACTCCTGCTCAAATACTCTCCAATTCTCTGCAATATTATGATCAAACACAAGTGGACTGGGTTTGTGAAATGCCTCTGCCATATTAACACACAGTAGTGAAGGTACTTGGAATTATATACGAACATAAACACATAAATATATACCATAATTTTATGCCAGAACTTGTAATTATGCCCAGTAGCACAACAGACTCTTTGAAATAACTGCACTTTGCCAAATAAGTCTCTGTAACACAAGAACACTTTAAAAATCACTGTACTTTGTGAAACTACTCTTTATCAGTGTAAGAAATACTTTGAAATGACTGTACTTTGTGAATAAACTGTACACAGCAGAGACTCAGAGTAAGAAGCACTTCAAAATGAATGCACTTTGCAAATAAACTGCACACAGCATAAGAACCTTTAAAATGGCTGTACTTTGTGAAATAACTCTGTACAGTGTAAGAAACACTTTGAAATGGCAGCACTCGGTGAATAAATGTACACAGTACAAGAAACCTTTTCAAAATGGTTGTACTTTGACTGCAGTTTGCAATATAATTGTAGTTTGTACACAGCAAACTCCTTGAAATAATTGTACTGTAATAAAGCACACACTCTCTGCAAACACTTTGCATACCCTAAGATACTTCAAACAAATCTAGTTATGCTTTGAATGGCTTTGACCAATGCAAAATAGTAGTTTATGCCCAATACACAATCTTCTACTAAAAAACATGCAATTGCCTTGCTCTTTAAGCTTATCTTTCCCTTTTATTGTACTCATAATGCCCATTTAACCTCTTATCATGCTCATTACACTTTTCTTGTGCTCATTTTACTTTAAACCTGCTTGTTTTGCAAACCAAAGATAATTCTGAGCCCCATATCAATATCTCTACTAGTTTTATCATATACCGTAGTTTCAAACATTTTGTTTAATTAATAATGCGTTGTGTGCCTTTCATTTGATTAATAACGCATTTAGTGCCTTACGAGTGCTCCATTTCATTTTCTTTGCAAAATAAATAATTTGTGCAAGTTTTGGTTATCTTCAATTCATTTCTGGCCCTTTTTGATCATTTGAGCACTGTTGTCACCCAATCTGCTCATTAAACCTTCACCTTTAACTCTGCACCTCATGGCTTGAAGAAGTTTCACTCTCAATCCCACTTCTGACACCATGTCACTACTCTGGTCAGGATAAAACAGACAAACTGCTGTGGGTTCAGTTCAAGCAGCTTTATTACACACAAACACATCGGGAATTAGGCTTTGTAACTTAAACTTAAACTTATAAAGAAACTGACTATCACACTCATACATGCTACCACTCTGGCTGTTCTCTCAAAATGGCACTGCTGCCTGCATGTGCTCACTATATGCACCTGCTTACATCTGGAAATGCTTCTTAAAATTACATACAGATGCTCTGTCCTACAAAAACAGAATGCAGACCACTGCTGTGGTTAAATTATCTCAGAGGATTAAGTATATTAACTGTTAACAAGCTGCTTCATGTAGCCCTTGATTTGATTCAGTCACTCACAATTTGTTTACTATGGAAGTCTGAGCAAGTCACTTAACAGACAATGCTATTGGACAGTTGGAAAATTTAAATAGGCTTGTCAGTCATCTCCTTTGATGCATGACTAGCAACTACATTTCAACCTATAAACATGTAAAAAGAAAAGACTGAATACAACTAAAGATTAATTGATTAAATATTTAAATGTTCCAAAGCAGTCCAACTATACTGCTTGTCAATAAGAAGATTTTGGTGATGGCATCTATAGACCTAAACCTATCATTCAAAAAACAAGTAAAGATGAATCACACATGGTATTGGAATCAAAACAGAGAGAATCCATTACCTGATAAAATTATAAGGTTGATTAGGAGGATATATGAGGCGGCAGAGGCAGAAATTAAAGTGTGTAGGGTCTTCGCTGATAAGTTCTGTTTGAGCAGAGGAAGTAGGCAGGTGTGTCATTTTTTCCCCTTTGATATCTGCATTATATTTAGAACCACTGGCAAAGAAAATAAGGGACTCAGAAATTCAAGGATATATATATTGGTATTACAATCAAGAAAAGCTGGCTTTATTTGCAAATTATATTATTTTGTAGCTAATAAAACCAGAAAAGGACATTTCAGTGTTGTGGAACATTCTCAATTTCAATTCTTTTCTGGATACAAAATTAATGAAGATAAAAAAGTCAATAGCTGTAAACTATGTGCCCACACACAAATTGGTCCAGCAATACCTATATTTATGGGGACATGATAAAAGTATTTAGGAGTATTGATTAAAAGGATTCTGTTATGGCAGGTAAGGATCTGTGGGAAGAAACTAAACAAAAGATAATACAAAAACTGAGAAATTAGAAGCTCTGTTTTATGGATATGTATAGCAAGATATAAGCAGTGAAAATGTTTAAGTCCCTTTAGTTTTATACACAGGTCAGACATAGTTTTATCAACCAGACGAGAAGTTGTGGCTAGCAATTAATAAGGAGTTGTCGGATTTTATCTGGGAAGGGAAGAGGGCAAGAGTCAACTGGGCTAAGTTGGTCCTTCCAATAGAACAAGGTGGTTTGGGATTACCTGATTTCAAGGGGTATTTCAGAGCTACACAGTTAAGACCCCTATAGATAGCACAAGCAGAAAGCTATAATTCAAACTGGAAAAGAATGATGATGAACGGGGGGGGGGGGGGGGCTCAAGAAATAAGAAGAGACTAGAATTTTGGATACAGATCCTTATGGAGAATAACAATAACCATACAAAAAGTATTTTCATAAAGCAGCAGAAAGTATTCTATGAACTAAGCCAGCATGGTAATGGAGAAAGGAGATTCTGTGATAGGGATGACTGCAATTAGGGGTACAGAGAATAGGCAAGAGGGGACTGGAATTTACTGGAGAAAACTGACAAAGGAACCAAGGTATTTGGAGCAAATAATTTAGACAGGGAAATATAACAGAATGGGAAGAGGCCAAAATTAATTTGGACTGCAGGCTAGAGAGTAACTTCCCTATCAAATACTGATATCAGATTATAGGCAAAGAGAAAAGAATAGAGGGGTCCTAAGTGAAAGATCAGTGCTGGTAGAGTTTTTAGTAGAATCTAGAACAGAAGCTGCTGTTAAAAAGAGCATATAAAATATTGCATTATAACTATATGAATCAATCAGAGGAGGTTAGAAAGAAATGGAGAGAGAGATTGGATAAGCAATTCAGAAAGAAACATTTGGAGGATATATATTTGTTTGTTTGTGTCTTTTGGATTTTCCCTGTTAGGGGTCGCCATAGCGGAACTCCGGTCCGCTAATGACTGGTAGTTGATTTTTATGTACCGGCTTGCCAGGCGTGACGCACAACCTTCAACGAAGGTATGTCCATTCACGCATGTCTCCACGCAGAAGATGCTCTAGCTGAGAATCGAACCAGACAGCGTCTTACTGTGAGGCGACAACGCTACCGCAGCATGACTCCCAAATATGCAACAAGGTCTAGAAGATTTAGTATCTTTGCTTGTAAGTGTTTGCATAGGTATTTTTCACCCCAAGCAGACTCCAAAGAATTTTTTGCTCAGGTATATTGCAAATGTTGGACGTGTGATGGGGAAGAAAGAGGTAATTAGAAACATATTTTGGAGTATAATGAGTTGGCAGACTTTAAAAATTCCCTAGAGATAGTAATGCTTTGCTAAGTTTAATTCTGGTGGCTGCCAAAAAAGCAATTACTAGAAAATGGAAATTAAAGTCTAAACCAACTGTAGTAGAAGTTATGAATATACTAACATTACATATCCATCATTTCCTTATTATATATATCTGAACACTTCATCATATTGCATTGTTGTTTTAAAATTGGATTGTACTGTATTATATATATCTTTCTTTTATCGCACTTTATACAGTTACTTTTCATTGACTTTATTTTGTCTCATAACTCTTAGCAAGTGTAATCTTTAACTGTAAATTGTAATTTTTGACTGGAGCTTTTCTTCCTCTGAAAAAGGGTCTTTTAGGCCCATTTGGACTAACCTGGCAAACAAATGCCAATAAATAAAATAATTGGGAAATAAACATAACAGTCATTCAATACTGTGCCCAAAATTCACCATCTCAAAATACAGAATGCAATTTG
Organism: Protopterus annectens; assembly: GCF_019279795.1. NCBI lineage: Eukaryota > Metazoa > Chordata > Ceratodontiformes > Protopteridae > Protopterus > Protopterus annectens. The sequence continues at coordinate 161,587,038 of NC_056743.1, read as the reverse complement.
AAATCAAAGTCTGAATATTTTGACAATAATGTAAGAGATGCACAAACTAATGAAAATAATTATTTTACATGAAAATGAGTAGTGGCAGGGTAGTTAAAACAGCCTGGCTAGTAATAGTCTCTGGATCAACAGGAAAATTGTACTGTTATGTGTGTGGCATGCCATTTATAAGTAGTCTAAATGACTTGCCTAATTAATTGAATTAAAATGAATGAATGAATGAATTAATTAATTGATTAATTAATTGAGTTACCTAATTAATTTCATACTTGATTTGGTGACTGGAAGAATATACATGAATCATAACACATAAAAACCTGAAAACTCAAAATAACATCCACTGCTCCACTGCCAAATATATATATATATATATATATATATATATATATATATATATATATATATATATATACATACACACACACATCTATATACATGCACACACACACATATATGTATATATATATATATATATATATACACACACACTACACACATATATATATATATATATGTGTGTGTATATATTTATACTATATATATTATATATATATATATATATATATATATGTATATATACATGTTAGATATATATGTGTGTGTGTGTGTGTGTGTGTGTGTGTGTGTGTGTGTGTGTGTGTGTGTGTGTGTGTGTGTGTGTGTGTGTGCTCGTATATATTATGCAGCAATGCTAAAAGACTGCCCCATATTGACACAAAACTTCAAATAGAGAAGGACAAATCTAGTAAATACTAGAATGAGGATTAAGAATGGAGACTGAAGTGGTTACATTTCTGCCAGAACAAAGATTTGGCTTTTCATATTGTTAATCTTCTTTTTTTCTTTTGACTGTTCCCGTTAGGGGTCGCCACAGTGGATCATCTGTTTCCATTTCTTCCTGTCCTCTGCATCTTTCTCTGTCACACCAAACACCTGCATGTCATCTCTCACCACATCCATAAACCTTAACGTAGGCCTACCTCTTTTCCTCTTACCTGGCAGCTTCATCCTTAGCATCCTTTTCCCAATATACCCAATATACCCAGCATCCCTCCTCATGTCCGCACATGTCCAAACCAACGTAATCTCACCTCTCTGGCTTTGTCTCCAAACCGTCCAACCTGGGCTGACCCTCTAATGTACTTATTCCTAATCCTGTCCACCCTTCTCACACCCAGTGCAAATCTTAACATCTTTAACTCTACCACGTCCAGCTCTGACTCCTGCCTTTTTGTCAATGCCACTGTCTCCAATGCATATAACATAGCTGGTCTCACTACTCTCTTGTAGACCTTCCCTTTCACTCTTACTGTACCTGTCTGTCACAAATCACTCTTGACACTCTTCTCCACCCACTCCATCCTGCCTGTACTCTCTTCTTAACCTCTCTTCCTATTGTTAATGAACTACATAATAACCATAACAGTGACAATTTCCTCAAGTACATTGATCTTTTGTCCAAGTCTAGTCCTTTTACAAAGAACATGTAAGAAAATATAAATAGCCAGGCAAAAGAATTATTTCTTACATATCTTCAACCAAATATTAGGTATTTAACAGTTTATTATGGTTATGAGTGTTGGTGCATATCACATCTGAAATTAGGGAAGCTAAATATTATGGCACTGGTATATGATCAATCTCAGATGCAAGTCACATTGGTCAGCTGTGCATGAGAGACTCTTAATGTTTGTTCCCCTTGAAAATATTATGCATGATATACTTTTGTTATGGAAGCATTAATACTTGATAAACATGGAATGGATATATTAAATTGCAGATGTAATTTATATGGCAATGCTATTAATATAAGTATGATATATCATCAATCAGACTGTATAGGTCCCATTTGCTGCTCACAGCCTTAATTTAGTAGGGGCAATAACTTTAGAAGTTACTGTTTTTTTTTTAGCATTTTACAGTTGTCTTACACATTCTTTACCACCTCACTACAAAGACAGTCTAAGCTAAGTATGATGGAATGATGGGAAATGTAGTCTTGGTCAAAAGTCTATTACATACAAGATGGTCATTACATGATGAGGATGTCACCTACTGAAAAGAATTTGTAATAAGATGTGTTGCACCAGTTGTTGTTTCATAATGTGAAAAACAAAAATCAACAAAGGTTCATAAAGTAACCATAAGCTATTATCAACTAACTAAACAGATTAGAAATGGCATTGATGACAATGGTGAGATGATCATCTGAAATAACATACTTGAATCTGGAAATGAATTGTGCACAATTATGAAATCATGATGGATTTCTGAATTACTTGGTTGATGTTCAAATCATGGGTAAATTTGATTATTCTGAAAAAAAAAATAATTCAAAAGACTTTTTACCAAACAGCAATATGAAGACCAGAAATTCCAGATGCTTTATACCAGATTTGTACAAAAAATGCATTATGAATTCTGGCTTTTTATCACACTTTAGATGAACTAGTCACAGAAAGGACAAAAGGTTATGCAGCATAAAACATGCTACTTGATACCTACACTTTTATCAGACTAATAGCTATCAAAAAATGAAGTTAAATTGTAAGGCAAAAAATTAGTCATTATTTATTCATCAGACTTGGAAGAAGACTGTTGGATGAATTTGTGATAAAAAGTCAGTAGCAGATCTAATATAATCCTAAATAAAAGATAACCTTGTTACACGTTTTTTAAATGTACATATTGCATTAATTATTTATTTAAAAACAAGTGAATCAAATGCAGTAGGAGAAATATAATTTTCTAATCTTAAGAAAATTAAGAATTAAGATTAAGATTGCTTATCATCTTTGGCTCGTCTAAGTATTAAAAATGACATGACTCACAATACAGACGCTAAAGATATTATTAAAGGTTTTTCTGAAAAGTGAAGCTGAAGAAAGAATTTTATTAGGAATCACTTAGAAATTCTGGAATTTCTGAAATGTAACTGAATTTTAGTTACATTAAATTTCTGTTTCACAGTCTTTTGTCTTATTTTTCTGTTTTGTTTAAAATGTTTCACTCCCTAACTACACATATATCTGATAATGCTATTAACATGAGTAATGTATATTTTAGATTCCAGACAAGTTCAATAAATCTTTTAAGCCCTAGATACTGTGTCCTACAGTACCTGATGGGAAATCTGGCATTGGTTGTATATGGGCATGTTTTAAATCAGAACTGTAAGAAGGAATGGTAGAGAGATCTGGATAGCTTAAAAAAATAATTACTTGGTGGATGTGAGTTAGATCTTATATCTATTCCTGCTAGTAACAGAACAAGTAACAGTAAAATAGAAGTAAGCAGCATGTGTGGAAAAGATGTAAGAGATGGGAGAGACAGATAGAAATCCAGGCTACCTCATTTTCCTGGATGTCTTGGTTAGTAGGATAAGTAAAATAAAGGTATATCCTTATAAAACATGAGAGGATATTAAGAAAAGAGAAAAGATGAAATGAAAGTGAAGTATTACAGTTAGAATAGATGAATGGTGATAGAGATGAAGAGGGTGCAGATTTCAATTATAAATCATTGCTCACTAATTTTATCTCCAAAAGCCAAGTTCTTACTTATACAACTTGTACATATCTTTAACTGTACTGCTGTTTATTTCAAGTATATTTTTGCAAACATTTTTTATCAGTAACAAATTACAGACAAATTAAGAAATGTGCTGCTCTATATTTAGTTTCTCTCTTAACTTTATTCCTGCAACTTTTGGGATGACTCGTATGATTTTACAGTCATCTTCAGTCACTTTGTATAATTTCAAACATAATAAATCATATTTGACACTTTCTTCATCACCCTCCTGACCATGAATCAACATTAATCTCTGTTTTGTCACCTTATGCATATCTGAGGCTTGACGCTTGTTTTTGTATACTCTCTGCTTACCACTGACACATTTTTTTGCCACGATTTCTGTCTGCAAACACATTCACTGTGTTCTTTCTAACAACATTTTTACAATCCTATTCTGTAAGTCATCAACTCCTGGGATTGTAAGATAATTTATTATGCAGAAAACATATATATTAAATATTGATTCATTATTTAATCATGTTTTGTTCAAATTTTGTATGATTTTAAGCTACATACCACATAAAAACTCTCTTAATGCATCAGAGACTCCACTTTTAAATGTACAATGCTTTGCTAACCTGTACAGTTTTGTGAAATATTGATATGTGCTCTTAATTTCTAAGCATATTTACCAAATGGAATCTGAATGTTTCTGCATTCACTATTGGCTGTGGGTTAAAATGCTTTTGCAGTGTATGTACAGCATCCTTAAATGAATTTGAAACAAGTTTACCTTGTGCTAATAAACTGCAAAGCAGCCCATATATTTTAGCACCTCTCACATTGTGGAGGGTTTTGTCCTTCTTTATGTTTTAGTGCCATTTGTTTCACATTAAGGTGACCGGTATTCCAAAGATTAGACATCAAAAACATTCACATCTCCCACACTGCGTGCTACCTTGAATCACCTTCTACTTTCAAGGTTTTCTACCACAGTTACTGTTTATCTGTTTATAAGTCATGATATAATTATTTATATGCCAGCATTTCTACTATATACATAATGTATGCCTAAATCTATTCTGTGTACCCTTTAATATACCAGTTACTCTGTAATCATTCTTTATGTGTTAGTCAATGTATGTGACTTACTATTTTTTAAACACCTTTATTAAAGTGTCATTTGAGACATAGGTAAACAGACATTAATATAAAACAAAACAAACTACATTAACATTTTCCATTTACTTACATTATGCATCACTTATTTCTTTCTTCATAACTGTTATCAGTCCAGCATTAATAAATTGTTCAATTCCTGCCTTCCCTTGAACCTCATTCCTTCTCCTGAACATTATTATGCATATATTATTCCCACAATTTCCTTTAAATTCTATGTAATTTCCTCTATCCCATTCATAAAGATACCTCTTTCAGATATTTTATCTGTTTTATAATATTCAGTACTACAAATACTGTTGGTTCAGACTTTGATTTCATTTTCAAGTAATTGCTTTTTTGGCAGACAACTGAATTAAACTTAACAAAAACCTCACAAGGCCTTACTATGTCTAGGCAATTTAGATCCTGTGTCCCACCTCAAAAGAATCATTTCCTTAGTTATAGCCATTTGCTCTTCCAATATTTCTGACGGTGTACACTGTAGGGAATGTTTAAAGTCTGCCAAGTCGTTATACTCCCAAAACATACATTTGCAGTAACTTCTAACTTCTTTCTTCCCTATAACATCTCTTCCATTTGTTGTCTACCTGAGGAAAAACGTTTTGAAGTCTGCTTAGGGTTTAAAAAAATACCTAAACAAACAATTCCATGGAAAAATCCTAAACCTTTTAGATTTTCTTGCATACTTCTTAATAAGTATACTTTATGAAAGAAATAGCAGGACAGCCAACTGTGAGACAATGCAGAAGTTGTTTTACAGATTTCGTTATGAATCTGTAGACGGTGCTATATTGTTCTAGTAAACATAGGTGTGGCTGAAAATGCATATTTTAAAACAACTTAAGTTTTCACTTTCGTGTACTATACATGTCAAGTTATAAACAGCTGATTACAGTACTTGTTATCAAAGGGACTAAACAACAGAAATACAAATGACAATATTTGAAATAGGGGGAGCATAAGTCTAGCATTATTGTTTTAGCGCAAAGTTGGCTTTCATTTATTTTCTCATAGATGTAACGTACTGAATAAGTAGAAGGACTTAAGAAACAGAGACCACCATATAAAGCCTATGGCTTTTTCCAAAGTCTGTAATGTGTGCATTCAGAGTACAGTCCTTAAAAACAAAGCTGGCATAACTGGACCTCAATCACTACAGTGAAAAATGTTCCAGAAGCAGTTGTTCTGTAGGGTTCAGTAACACATGACTCAGGTATTCTCCATGGAGGGTTCTTAATTGGATCTCTAGGAGGTAGTAGAATTCCTGTATAGTAGGAAATGCAAATGTATAAGCTAGAACTGTTGGTTAGCTACATAAAGCTGTATAAATATACATACATACATACATCGACAGACAGACAAATGCAAATACAAGCACATGCACACACAAACACATGTACATGCCACACATATGCACACATCTACACTTAAACATACAGACTGGTAAGCACAACCATAGACAGGCACGCATATATCTGTATACACTCACCCATGCATATCTACAGAGACACAGACACATATACACACACACACACACACACACACACACACACACACACACACACACACACACACACACACACACACACACACAGAAACAGAGTCCTGTCATTCTGTAGTCAGAATCATACAAAGTGCGATCATCAAGACATTCCATTCCTTAAATCAGGTAGAAGGAGAGCATCACACACCTCAAACAATGGCCGTATTTAATGAAATGCCAAAACAAACCGCAAGCTTTTTATGCTAATCTAGATGGACTTCTGCCAGACAAAAGGCTTTAGCAATAGACTAGCCCAAGGGTGAACATAGCACAGTGAAGTAATACAATATAGAAAACCACAGTGTTGTTTTTCTAATTAAGTATATTCTCTTAGATTAAGAAACAATAAAGGCAAACATTAGCATCCTTGTCAGACCAGCTTTACTTGTTTTAGGATAAAACAAAACCAAGAGGTTGGCACAGTTATAAGTACATACACCTAAGTAAACTGGAACTCACTTCATCAGGAACCATGCTGTGATGTTAACTCAGCATTTAGAGTTTACTAAAAATAAACAATATCCAATATAAACATGGGAACCTCATTCAACCAGCTCTACTATTTTTATAGCAAAACATATAATTGAGAAAGGAAAGCAATTCAGCTTCAAACTGTTCATGCACAGTTAATAGGACTAAAAGAAGAGACTTATATAAAACAGTTAAGAAAGACAAAAATATTGTATTTTATATATTTAATTATTTGTTAACAGGCAAAGGGGAGTGACCCAAGTGCTGTATTCGGCCACTACTGGAGTCAAGTGTCGCACAAACAATAGGGATGTAAACAGGATTTTGTGGAATTGTAGACAACTGTGCAGACTTTAGCCCCTTCTAATGGAGTAGCAAAAAAGTTTTTCATTTGTACACCAGACTTGTGTGCTGCTACCTTTACTTAAGATGCCATCCTTTTTTTTGTTTTGTGTGTATCATGCATAATATACTGCTTCATGTGGTGAAGTTGTAGTAAGCAATACAGAGATACAGCAAGACTTCTAGTTGATTTTCCAAAAGAGAGGATTGCAAATAATTTTGCTTTTTTCCATCTTCCTCTTTATTTTTTCATCTTCATTAACAAACTCTCTTTGAACTCCCTTTTTTGATGCTTCTATACCCAGATGATATGGTCATTTACAGATCCAGTCACAACCATTGAGACATGCAGACCCATCACCAATCCAGTCTGCATACTGTCCATGAAAGGCTAATAGGATCATGGGATCATAGGAAGTTACTAGGCAATGGCCCTGGGGCCCATACAAGCCTAGCTAAGAGTTTGTCCCCAAAGGTTCAAGTACAAACTGGTTCTTAATCCCTCAAAAACCAAAACCAAAAACTGTCTCAATCTCCAAAAGATCTACAAATGCCACACCTAAAAATAGTAAGCACCACCTTATTCAAAAACCTTGGAGTATGGCTAGACCAAACCCTCAGCTTCTAACTCCATATTGAAAAAATAGAAACAAAGTCCACCCACTCCTGTTTTGGGCAACAAAATCTCACCCTACCTCTTAGCTCCAGCAAAAACTGCAATAGGCAAAGTTTTCATTATCTTCCAACTGGAATACAACCTCACCCTCATAATAGCTGCCTTCCAAAAGAAAAAAACTTTAGAGTCCCTACAAAATGTCTCCAACAAAATCTAGAGTTTTATCACTATTTCCTCTCTTTGTTAACAGCACTGCCTCACCCTCTCCAAAGCTAAGTGGCTTCCCATTATACAAAGAACTAACCATATTCATGGTACTTAACTTTTTAAACTTTTATAGCTTGAAATTCACTACATGATAGTCTCCAAATTAAGAGAAAACCTTTGTGTATAATCTCAGTAGCTGATCTCAGACAGCCTCTGTACGCCTTCCTCCATCTATCAGACTTCACCAGACCAAGCACTGCTTCTCCACCTTAGTCCATACCTTTTAGTATTATCTACCCATATATGTGAAAAGACTCATTTCTTACGCTAATGTCAGATGACAATTAAAAGAACTATTTATTCACAGAAGCCCAAGGCTCCTGCCTACAAAAAGGTCACACCACCGAGGCATTTATCAGCTATTCTTCTTCACTGTTTCATATCACCACTGGTCTGCTTCTAACCATTTCCTTACTAGACAAATTACTTCTGCATAGAATGTACATACAGTAAATTTCAGTCAATTATAATAATTGTGTAAATGCTATCATTTCTGTAGCACATACTGTATTACAACTTGAACTACATATTTCCTTTCCTTTAATTACATATTATCTTAACATATGATCATTTATGTACAGGTCTTAAACCTTTGATTCTTATTAATTGTTCTACTTATTTACTGTGATGTACTTTCCAGACTATGTCTGAAGAAAGAGTTTTGATCAGAGCACTTCCAGAATAATTAAACTGAAATAAAATAATTATGTCATTGAAAAAAGTGGTAGACAAAATCCAAGAGGTATTCATAACTCACTAAATACATTGGTGGTATCAGGTGGTACAGCTGAACCATCATTGGGCAATTCATTGCTTTATGTGGTGCAGTTGCTAATAAAAACTTTTTTGTAGATTTCCCAGTAGAGATAAACAAAATGTCACACTGTCTTTTTGCAAAGTAGTAGATGAAAGTGATGCAGGTATAACCTTGCTTCAAAGTGGAGCTGTAGCAAATGATATGCAAACAGACCAAAACTCCAAACAGAGCTTCTGAGGGAGATAAGCACAATTAATAGTATCATTGTACAACACAGTGGGTGAAACTGAAGCAATATTTGTACCTTGCTAACCAGGTTGGTGGTATCATGCAGTGGAACTGAACACTCATTGTACATCACAGTGGGTGAAACTGAAGCGATATTTGTACCTTGCTAACCTATCATGCAGTGGAACTGAACACTCATTGTAAAACGCAGTGGGTGAAACTGAAGTGATATTTGTATCTTGCTAATCAGGTCAGTGGTATCATGCAGTGGAACTGAACACTCACACCCAAATTGTTGCATCATATGCTGCACCTGCCATGATGAGTGTGAAAATGATGAAAATCTTTAATAATAGATTTCCTGGTGTTAATAAAGAGAGGAATTAGTGATAAAGCTGCAGATTTTGTTGGAGACAGATTGTAGGGACTCTTAATTTTTTTGGAAGGCAGCTATTACAAGAGTGAAGCCGTATTCCAGTTGGGAGATGAGGACACCTTTGTCTGTTGCTATTTTTGCTGGAGCTAAGAGGTAGGATGACATTTTCTTGCCCAAAAGAGTAGTGGGTTCACTTTGTTTCTATTTTTTTCAATATGGAGTTAGATGCTGAGGGTTTGGTCTAATCATACTCCAAGTGCTACAGTGTAATTGGTCAAGTAGTGCATGGAAGCAATGGAATATTTCTACCAATCTAATTGGCTAAATTGAAGTCCATTGTAGTGGAATGGTAGTGTCACATTTATCTGAGTATGCATGGACATTGTGAAATGGAAAAAAAGCTAATTAAAATGATTAGCATGTGAGAGAATACTGCAGTTATAGTGGATGTGTGGACACAGAGGTGGTAGCACTGTAATAATAGTAGCAGACAAATGTTTGCTTTTTTTTTTTTTTTTTTTTTTTTGCAAAGTAGTAAAAGTGACTTGTAATAGATTATTTCACAGGGAACTTGAGTAGTTCATGATAGGATTTGTCCAAGAACAAGAGTGTGAATGAGAGATTGCCAAAAGCCAGTTTTAGCAATAACTGAGTGTTGCACTTTTCTCCACTGTTGTACAATAATATATAGTTTGGAGGACTACAGGGGTTTTCCTCCTGCAAAAAAAGCAAAAAAAAAAATGCTTGTTCCTTAATTTGCTGAAATGCTGAAAGTAGAGCACTTAGGGATTCAAACCTTTGTCTGTCAGACATCTAATATTCATTTTATAATCATGAATCCATTTCACAAAGGAGTGGGATGTTATAGTTGCACTGAAGTGGGTGTGTACATGTTTTATTGTAGCAGTTTTTTCTTAAGCAATTCAAGTGCACAAATATGCAATCCACTGCTTCATGTAGTCAGACTACTAACAGCATGCATATGATTGAAATGTTTTATAGAAGTTGTGAGACAATTAAGCACAATGTAACAGTGTCATTGTACAAAGCAGTGGTCAGAATCATTGCAGTGTATATACCATGCTAATAGGCTTGATTGATATTCGAAGAAGTGGAATGTTAGTGACATATTAGGCTGGGTGCTCAAGTGTTTCTGCTGTTGCAGTAAATGATGTTATTATATTACCTTCTTTACTGGGCAGGAGCAACTCACTGAAATGTAGGGGGAATTTAAAAAAAGGGAAAATGAACATTTAAACTACAATTAAGTACACTTGCTAGATTTTGTTAGTGGTGCAAATATAGTCTGACCAAGATCAAGACCATTACTTTTATCAAGCCTAAAAATATTGGAAGAAGCATTCCTTCACACTGCATTTAAGAAGGTTATGAATATGGGAAAGTTAGAATGTTTTGGAGAAAAAAACTTTGAGGTAGTTTAAGGTTTTTAAAAGAACATACCCAGTGCTGTAAACCTTGGCTGTAGATGATTGTCACTGTTGAAATGGCACCCCAACCCCATGTGCAAAGAATGGGAAAAGGGGTTGTGGGTGGATGGATTTGTTATTTGTTATTAGTTATTAGTGCACACATTTTGATACAGAGTAAGAGTAAGAGAAGGCAAATACAGTTAGAAATTTATGAAAAGCTTTCATGTTGAGATGGGAAAATATTTGTTTATTTTTGCATTTACAATATTCAAAGTCCTGGAGCAATAAAAGTGTATTGCAGTTGGACATTTTTCTTGGCAATGTAGAGCACAACATTATTGTAATATTGAAGCTACAGTGTGTCTACACTACGATGACATAATGCTTTTACTAGATTAAGTACCATAAAGCAATAACATTTTATTGCAGTCTGACTTCCTTTGGCACTGTTACTTGCGAATATGAAAAAAGTGAAGACAGTCTGCCTGAAAGCATTGGGATAGGTTTTTATTTATTTATTTTGAATGTGTTAATCAGGTAGAACACTGATCCCTTTGGACAAATTTCAGTTTTAGCCCAGGATAAACACAATCGATACATGACATTATATATAAAGTGCCAGACAAAATGCAGTATATGCATGTATTATATCAGAGTTGACTTGAGGGTATAAAGACAATAGATACATTACATTATATACAGATTGACTGACAGCATGTAATATACACATGCATTATATACTTAGTGGATATTTGAGCTGGCATGTTGAAAGAATCACAATGACAAGTAGAATTAGAGCAAGCTGTGTGGAAAGAAGTTGGGTGGGAGAGTTATATGACCAGAGAGAGAGACAGAGAAAGAGCAGTGGCATTTTCCAGGAGTCTTGTAATGTGCTTTTAGTTCTGGATCAGAGAAGAGGTGTGGCAGGAGGAGTGGAGATTGTTAGTAAAAATATTAAAGAGAAGGGGGCCTAGAATGGATCATTGGGGTACGCCTGTTTTGATAGGCAGGAAAGGTGAGCAGGAGGTCTACCATCTAACAGATTGTTGCCTGTTGTAAAGATAACTAGAGAACCAGAGAGTAATTGATGCAGAGAGGTTGTGTTCAGTTAGTTTAGTAAGAAGCATAGGGTGGGAGATGGTGTCAAATGCCTTGGAGAGGTCAAGGAATAGGCATGACACCAGTTCTTTGTTATCTATTCCCTCTGCTATAGTCTAGGTGAAGGATAGAAGGGCTGTGGATATGCTATGGTGGGGCCTAAATCCATGTTGAGAGGGTGTGAGGAACTTTTCCTGCAGCAGATATTTAAGAAGTTGTCTGTGAATGCATTTCTCTAGAATTTTTCAGAGAGGGGAGAGGATGGCTATAGGTTGGAAAAAATTGGAAGGGTCTGTGGAGTTACCTTCTTTGTGAATTGGAATTGTATAAATGGATTTCCAAATTTCAGGGAGTGAGGATTTTTGAATAGAACTGTTGATAAGGATTGAGATGGGATATGCTATAGTATTAGCTGCAAGTTTGAGAAATTAGGGGGAGTAGGTTGTCAAAGGAAGGAGAGCAGGGTTTAAGTTTCTGCAAAAGGGATTTTATATAAACAATGGAAACAGGTTTCAGGGAGAAAGATGAGTGGGGACAAGAGGTGGAAGGGGTGGGGGTTGTGATTGGTTGTTGTCGGGGGGAGTTATTTTGTGGGCAGAGATTATGAAGTAGTTGTTTAGAAGGGTGTCAGTTTCAATAAATGATTTATTTTAAAGGGATTGGGGGTAGAAAGTTTCCCTAGATGAACAATATTGTTCATGGTGCATCAACATTTTTGGGGGTTAAGGTGTGAGTAGACTGAGCTTCTTGATAGAATTTTTTTTTTGTCAAGGATAATCATTTTTTTTTTAGTAAGGTTTCTTAGTTCTTTGAATTTAAAGGGGGGAGAAAAATATTTTAACATTGCCCATTGTTTCCAGGTAATGAAGTTTCATGGTGGAAATGGTATCTTTAGAGTGTCAGGGTGCAGGATTAGATTTGATCCTAATTTTTCTGATGGGTACTAGGGTGTTTAGTATGTTTAGGAAAATATTGTTAAATTAAGGAACAGCATTATTTAGAGGAAGGTTAAACAGGTGAGACCAGCTGACAAGTGAGAGGTGGTTGTTGAAAGTTTCTGTGTTGAAACTGGTCAGGTTGCGGCAGTCTCTATAAAGATGGGTTTTTGTGATTTGAGAAGGTACTCTTCATAGGTTCATACTAGGCTATCTGCCCTAGGGCATTTATAAGCCTAGCCAGAGTGTGTTTGGCTTTCACCACCCATTTTAATTTAATTTTGCTATGCCCTTTTTCGAGGTTAGTATACTGTGCCTCTGTCTAACAGTGACACATAAGTGATACCCGGGGTAAACCTATGATCTCCCATCCACTCATCAAGATTCCTCTTGAAGAGAGTCAATGAGGGACTCTGCCTAACCTGGACTGGAATTTTATTCCAGAGTGAAGGGAGCCTCTGGGTTATGAATCTGTCCCTCCAGCATGTCCTATTTATTTCAGTGCTGAGGTTCAAGTCTCATGAGCGCGTAGCTCAATGGGATTTGGATTTTCTGAGGTGCAGCATGTCCATTAATTCCGGGTTGGACATGGCTTTATATGTCAGGCACAGATCGCCTCTGAGCAGGCAGTATGCCACTGAGTAGAGCTGGAGTTTCTTTCACCGGGCAGCATATGGCATCTGTTTGAGCCCTTTGATCCTCTTGGGGAGGTACTTTTGGGGTCTTTCCAGTTGCTGCAGGTGTCTGGTAAGATACATCCCAAAAGGGGCATTGTACTCAATTATGGGCCTGAAGAGGGATGAGTAAAGAGGCACGATGACCTCCCCTGATCTAGATGTGAATCCCTTCATGATTAGGTGGGCTATATAAAATGTTTTTCTAACCACTTTGGCCACATGGTTGTCAAATGAGAGATTGCTATCAACTTGGGTCCCCAGGTCCCTAATTACTTCTTCTGTACTTAATGGGTTACCACCTATGTGGTAATTTGTGGGCACTTTGTTTTTGCCAAAGGGGATGACTATACACTTTTTGGCGTTTAGCTTGAGGCCATGACTCTGGCACCAGTTGTCTGTTTCTATGAGGCCCTTTTGAAGGATGCTTGTGTTGGCTGGAGAGTAGATTATGGTGCCCAGTTTGCAGTCATCTGCGAACTTGGTCAGCCACAGTCCTTCCGTGTTGGCCTGTACCTCCGAGAAATATATACCGAACAAGAGAGGTCCCAGGACTGAGCCTTGTGGGCCGCCACTTGTAACTGGTTTGGAGTCTGACATGGCTCCAGCAATTCTAACCATGTGGGTTCTGTCCTTGAGCCAGTTTGCAACCCATCTAGTGACATAGGGGTTTATATTTAATCTGGTGAGCTTATCTATAATGCCCGAGTGGGGTATTGTATCGAAGGCTTTTGCGAGGTCCAGGTAGGCTGTGTGGACCACCTTCCCCTCGTCAATGGCCTTGGTGACTGTTTCAAAGAATTCGACCAGGTTTAAGAGGCAGGATCTGCCCTTAACAAAGCTGAACTGGGTAGGATCCAGTGTCTGTAGGTCCCCAATATCTTTATTTATGAGGTCCATGATGATTCTTTCCATAGCTTTGCAGACCAAGCTAGTCAGGCTTATGAGGCGATAGTTACCAGGATCCGTTGAGGCACCACCCTTGTAGAGAGGGACCACTGTTGCTGTACGCCACTCTTGGGGTACATATCCTGTAGTAAGGCTGAGATTGAACAGTAGTTTTATGTTTGGGTTTAGCTCTTCTTGGAGTTCATGTAGGACACAGCCCGGGACACCGTCTGGTCCCATTGATGCTGTGTTTTTTGCTTTGGAGAGGGCGGCTCTTACCTGAGCATCTGAGATGTCAGGGGGGTAGCACTCTGCTGGGATAGATATTTGCCCTTTTGGTGGTGGTGGTGGGGGAGTTTGCCCTGAACCTGTCAGCTAGGATGTTGGCGATGTCTGTGGGTTCAATGTATTTTTTGTCATTTTGGACTAATTCTGAGCATATCTGGGAATTCCCACCCAGGTTCCTGACATAACTAAAGAAAGCCTTGTGATTATCCTTAGTGTCCTGTGCAATTTTTCTCTTGAAGCTGGCCTTAGACAATGTTATGAGTGCCCGTAGTTTTTTGCTAATACTGATCAGAGGTGCCTTCCCTTTTTGGGATTTTGCTCTATCATGTAGTAACTTCCTCCTTCTATTGTATAGTTTGTTTATGGCTGGGGTCCACCAGACAGGACGTCTGCCTTTGGAGGATTGGGTCTTGGTTTTATTTGGGACAGCATGATCCATGCATTTCTGAAGGTGTTCATAGAATGCGTTTATAAAGGATTCTGCGGTCTGGGCCGTATTTTCCACAGGCTCGGGGGCTTTGAAGGATTCCACCTCGATTTTGAGGAGTGTGAAATTTGCTTTAGAGAAGTTTTTCACTGTGGTTTTCTGGGCAGGGGGTGGGGTCGGGATGTGAATATCCAGTGAGATTAGTTTATGGTCTGATCTTAAAAGTGAGGGATACACTTCTAGTCTGGAGCATAGAGTCCCCATGTTGGTGATGATCAGGTCCAGTATGTTTTCCCCTCTTGTGGGAGTGGTAACAAGTTGTTCCATAGCATTTGAGTTTATAAATTCTAGGAACCTTTGGGCTAGGGTGTTGGAGCTAGAGTAATGCTCCCAGTCTATGTTTGGGTAGTTGAAGTCGCCCAATATAATGGTGTTTGGAGAGACCTTCATATTTTCCAGTGTTCTCAGGAAGGCCGAGTGGGGTTCCTGGGTTTGGGAGGGTGGTTTGTAGCAGGCTATAAACTGGAAGGCAGTTTTACCCACTGTTAGTTGCACATGGATAGTCTCTGATGCTTCGTGCTGTGCCACCAACCTGGAGGTGTGGGTATCTTTGACGAATATTGATACTCCCCCTCCTTTTGTGGTTCAGTCCAAGTTTTGGGGCTGAAAAGCATGGTATGAGGTATAACCTGGTAGTGCTGGGGTGCTCTCGGGAGCCTTGAACCAGCTTTCTGTTACTACACAGATATCGATGTTCTTCATGCTAAGGAGAGTTTCGAGTGCGTGCATCTTGAGGTTTAGACTTTTGGCGTTGAGTAGCATTACTCTTAGTTTCTTATCCCTTGTGATACCTATGGAGGTGGGTTTGTCTTTTGAGTCTTTCCTAAAAAAGGCACTATGGGGGAAGCAAGAGCCTTTGCCAATATCCGAAAGCCCAGGGGTGACAGGTGCAAGCCGTCCCTAGCGAAGCATTGTGGCTTGTAGAGCATGTCATACCAGGCTGACAGGCATTGGATCCCCTTTGAATGACACCAATACTTAAGCCAATTGTTGAAATTGATCATCTTGTCTTCATATTGTGGCATCATTCTTGGTGAGGGTAAGATGCTACTCAAGGTCAGGGTCATACCGGCCTGGGCTACATGCTCAGAGAGCTCCTCTATGTCTCTTTTCATGTAGTCCAGGGAGGTATGTCTCAGGTCATTCACACCAGCATGGACAATGACCGAGTCATATTTGTACTTGCCTTGGAGTGACCTGAGTGCTTGTGTTATGTGGCGGATCCTAGCGCCCGACAGGCAGCTCACGTGACCCTCTCCTTGTTCAGCCTGGTGAGCGGGACGTCAGTGTGCCTGACGATAGAGTCACCTATTACAAGTGTATCAGGTGTGTTGTTTAGCCTTAAGGGCTGTGACTGTTCGGCACACTGGCTTTGTGAGCTATGTGTTGCACGTGTTTTGTTTTGGGGTAGCGGTTGCTTGGGTGTCTGCTTTGAAGGTCTCTGCTGCATAGGCAGATTTTTATTTAGAGCCTCCGAGTATGTTTTTGTGTGTTTATGTGTTTGGTTTGCTGTCGTGGTAGGTCTATGTGAGACTGGAATTGTAGTGAGTGTGGTTTCCTTCTCCTCCTGACTGGTTACACCAGTACTAAGTTGAGAGAGCTTAGCCTCCAGTTTGGCTATATGGTTGCATCTCTCACATGTGTTGGAATTTGTTGGGAGGAGGAGAGGGTTGTCTGTGTACATGAGGTAGTTGTAATATTGCCTCAAGATTCCCAGATTCACCAGCTGGACCGGAGAGGAGATTGACAACTGACCTTTGGACATGCTAGAATAGTATTGGGAATTCCTTTATAACTGAAAAAAAGGGCCAGTGTGGAACAAGGTACTCAAGGGGAGTTTGTGAGGGTGTAGTGCTTTTAATTTTTTAGTGCTGACTTATATAATTGCTTTAGTGAGCAAGTGCCAGGTAACTTAAATGCAATGTGTTACAGGTAACTTAAATGCAAAAACGACAAACAGTAACTTTCTTTCAGGTGAAACAAGGAAATAAGTACAGTAAGCAATGCAGATATCACTAGGGATTCACAGAAGCGCTGAAAAGTACTGAGATGGGGAGGTGATTGTTTAAGGAGTCTGGTAAAGTGCTGGGATTAGGGTACTGATTAGGGTTGGAAGTTAAGATCCAATCAAGAATGGAACTGGAGTTTTTATTGATGGGGGGGGGACTAGAAATAAGTTGGCTGAAACCAAAAAGGTTTATACTAAGGCTAGGGGAGTTGAAGGAGAGTTTATTCCAAACAATACTGACTTCACCTAGTAAGATTGTCTCTTAGGGTAGATGTTGGGAGAGCCAGGATAAAATAGATTCAAAAACTGGAATATTGTTACTCGGGGGTATCTAGATATATGTCATTGCAAATTTCTTGCATGGGTAAAGGTGACAGTTGAAAAAGATAAGTTCAGCAGAGGGGAAGTCAGGAAGGGGTGGGGGAAGGTTAAGCTATTCTGAGTATATGATAGCAACACCTCTCCTTTTTTGAAAAGTCTGTCTTGCTGGACTATGTTATAGCAGGGACTTAAAATTTCTGAGTTTGTGATGTAAGGTTTGAGCCAGGTTTCTGACAGAGTTAAGATGTGGAGAGAGTGGTGGGCTACCCATGCATGTAATTCTGTGATTTTGTTATTGAGACTTTTAGGGTTTATGGAGTAGATAGACAGGTGTTTAGTTGGAGAGATAAGGAGTTGGTGCCCAGTAGGCGAGGTAGAGGTGATAGAGTTGGAGGAAGAGGATGGACCAGAATTTGGGTGGATATCCCCATCTGGTAGGAGTATTATTGGAAGTAAATTAGGTTTAGAGAAGTAGAAGTAGTAAGTAGTGGGTTTGAACTTAAGATTAGGGGAAGAGCAAGAAAGCTTGAGATGTTTTAGTCTGTGATAATGAATATAGAAGGTATTGTAGAGAGAGGGTGAAATAGGGAAGTGGAAGGTTTTGTTATAGAGGGATGTTACTTGGGTAACAGTGGGTGATAGTGGAGGGCATAGTAGGTTAGAGTGATAAGATGATAGCCAAAATAGGAGGAAAAGAATGGGAGTTAAGAGGAAATACAGTAGCATGCCATTATTTTATGTGGGTGTATTATTGAGATAAGGAGAGTGGAGTCATTGAATGTCTGGAGGATTTTGTAATTGAGTTAATAAGGTGTAAGGTGGAGCAGTAGGTAGAGGAGGGGGAAAGTAGAGTAAGTTATAAAAAAAAGAAAAATTCAGGGTTAAGCAGAGATGGAGAGAGGGAAATGTATTTGTGCTATAGAGCTAAAAGGAAGTGGGAAGAGTGGGAGGTAGGGAATGGGGAGTAAAGTATGAGAGGATTTAGTGATTAGGGTAGGGAATGTAATATAATTGGATAATTGGAGTGAGGGGGAGGGCTCTTAAAAGAAGGTTAGAGTATAATTTTAGAGTAAGCAGGGGTGTGTGGGAAAGGGGGTGGGGTAGAGGAGCAGAGTGAGCCCGAGCATGCTCCCAGCCCTGGAAACAGGAAAATCTGCTAACCACCAAGATCTGATCTTCCAGTGTCAGCTTGTTGTCAGTACTCACACTCTGATATTGTACTTTTGATAACAAGGCATAATGTTAGGAGGACAAAACAACTGACAAGTCGCTGAGGGTAGCATGAGTACCTACAGGTAAAAGTCTTAGTGATTTTAGATTTTAACCACTTATCAATGATCCAAGAGTGGAAACATTGTTTTACTGGTGTCTACACTAGCTGGAAGCATTGCTTTATTGGTGTCTATGCTAGCTGGTAGCATTGTTTTACTGGTGTCTACAATAGCTCTGTGTTCTTTTTCAGTGTGGTAGAGTGTGTGACTTAGAGTATGGCGTAGTCATTTAGCATTTAGCTAAATTTGTAGCTGCTTTTTTGGATGTGTTTACTACCCTATTAACAGATGTTCTTGCTACTAGATCTTTTATAGTTTGGTATGATGGGAAATTTAGAGTGTGGTACAGTGTGAAAATATCCTGGTGAAGTGTTTGGGTGTGTATGAGTGAGCATGCCTTCATGTGTGTATCTGTGTGTATATGTATGTTGGGGAGGATTTAGAGCATGGTATAGTGGGCATTCTAGATTATAGTATAGTGTTGGTACTGCATCACTCTTCTAAAAGCTTTTACAGTAGTGCTTACTTCTACCCAGTGTTCCTTATTCATTCCTAGTTTTCTTACTCTGACCATCTCCCTCCCTATCTTCATAATTTTATTTAGGTAACTTCATCTCCTGCCTCATACACATAATATTTGACCACTCAGCTATCACTCTCATCATGGAGCTCTACCCACCCCCAGTGTTTAGTCTATTAGCACTTGGGAAATAATTTAGGACAAACTCAAGATCTACTGCTGTGTTTCCACAAAGTTTAAATCAGATATATGATTCTATATGGAATGTTACTACTATTGTATTTGAAATTCTACATGTTAACTAATGAAATATGATCATGTTGTATTATCAACTACTGCACATTAAGTCACAGAGGTAATGCCTGCAATATTTGGCAACTTAGGCAGAAGGGCAGTCAATTTATTTCAAGTAATATTTATGATTTGCTGGCATTTGCATTGGACCACTCTCATCAATGGAGAGTTAAGTATGACTTAGAAAGTAGTTCTAAAGGCATACCATTCTCTGTCAAGATGTTTACAGTTTTTCTAACCTATAGACTGCTCTTCTTGTGGTTGTATATCTATATTTATCTACCTATGTGTGTGTGTGTGTGTGTATATATATATATATATATATATATATATATATATATATATATATATATATATATATATATATATATATACACACACACACACACACACATATATATATATATATATATATGTATATATATATATACACACACACACACACACACACACACACACACACACACATATATATATATACTTTTACTAGCTCTGACATTTAAATTTCTGCATGCATATGTTTCCCGATTAAAATAAATGCTACAAACATAAAATCGTTAATTTCAGTTTGATCGTTATTTTCTTATTCACAGTCAAGTTCCTTTATATATAGTTAAGGTTTTGCCAGCCTGACCATTATCTTTTCAGCACTTAGATTTTCTAGTTTTTATTGTATATATATTCAGATCTGTGCAAGTATATCAACTGATAAGTGTATGTTAAAGTAATGTTGCATCAGATGTATAGTACACCCTAAGCTAAGGGTTGTAGGTACTAAACAATAAAATAAAATAACATTGATGTTGGAGTACTCAGCTGAGCCACAAGGCAGTGGGAATTAACAGACTCCTAACACCTGCCCTTACTCCCTTCCCATAAGGTAACAGTGCAGTCCTGCTAAGCTCACCACTGTGAGTAATCACCTACTCTCTCTGGACCACTGACTGCCATTCTGACATTATATCTAAATCATAAACAATCTGTTCTTTCAAGTGTAACATCAGCACAGTTGTCAATACAATCTCCACAAATGCACTACATAAGTGCTCCGTCATTTTGCTTTTCTTGTTGCTCTGTTTGGTTTCTGAGCTGGTGCCACTGTATGTCTGTAATCTCCCACCAGTGAATTACCATCTGTGAGGATTTAAACTCTACACTGGCTCTCTCTGTTTCATGCAGCAATCATGCCTGTAGTCATGCAATGTAGTAATAATCTAGGAATGACCAATTAACTTTCTTTATCAGCTCTGTTTCATCTGCAAACAAGAATTGAAAACATAGGTATAGTATGTGAGACCATAAGTATAACTTCAATTCCGTGCATCACTGTTGCTATACTAGCTTGATATCTTCATGTGGCATAGCTTGACATCTTCATGTGGCATAGCTTGACATCTTCATGTGGCATAGCTTGATATCTTCATGTGGCACCCTCCATTCTCTGTGTGCTCCTTTTATCAAATAAATGCAGTATTTATGTTTGTGACTCCAAATCTATGGTTTCTACCAGCTTTCCTAGGATTGAAAAAATGTGCTTTCCTTGTTACCATGAATTCTGTCATACTTTCTCAGCTATGGCGAAGGTGTGCCCATGTGTGTTCCATGTGTTGCTTCAGTGAATCATCACCTTCTGCTTTCATTTGGTTAACAGCAAGTAAATTACAGCCTTTGGCAACTTGCATTCATCTTTGATAAAAACAAAACTCTGTCATTCCTGATACTCTAAAAGTTCCAGAAAATGGTATTTGCCATACCCACTGACTCCATGTGTCCTGGTTTGTTCTAGACTTAGTATGAAGCAAACCTCCTTCTTTGATATATAGGCATATCCATCCGTCCAGCGCTATTGAGTTGCATCTGATTTCTGCAGCAACTCCATGTACAGTCACCACCATCTACAGAGTTTACTAGCCAAGTAGAAAGTGGAAGGAGATTGCCAGGCCTTTTTTCTATAACACACACACGTTAGAGACACTAATCTACCTATTGCATGTCTTTGGAATCTAAAATGAAATTGGGGTACCCAGAGAAACTCCACATGAACCCAGAAATGACACATAGGCTCTGCACAGGACGCACCCAGCAGAGCACAGCATAGGAAAGCATTTTGCTGTGAGGCAACAGTGCTACTCACTGCACCCTTGACATATACCTTCAGCAAAACTAAAATTCCCTTTGTCCTGCCTGACGGTGTAATCTGTAATATTTTGAAAACCCCACTGAGAGCTATCAGTAAGCTCATTCAGAAAAACAGTGTTCATCTCTGTATACCTTGAATAATACATATCTGATGCTGTTGAATGCTTTAAGACCAGTGAGCTTTTATCCATTCTTCTCTAGAAGCTGTTCTTGCTTTTTCTAGCCTTTACCTCAGTTGAAGAGCCTTGGTGAGATCATCCATTCACATGGGCCTTTCACACTAGCTCTATGGACAATTTGAAAGATTGACAGCCAAACTATTGCATGTCTTTGGGAGATGTGAAGAAAGTGGAGCACCCAAACCAATGTAGATATAGAGGAGGGCATACATATTCAGCACAGAAGGCACCCAGATGAGACTCAAACTGGACTACCTCTTCCTGTAAGGTAGCAATGCTACTCACTGCACCATTATGCCACCTGACTGCCTGTAATACAATTTTACCCTTCCGTGTTAGCAACCATTAGTGGTGTCACATTTACTTAATTATGTTGGATCAAATTATGGTACACTCCAAGGATATACTCTCCTAATTCAAACACAAAGTTAGTTTAATTCTGGCTGTGAGAGAGAATTAAGTTTGAGCAGGCTGTTACAGATGTATAGCCACATTGTCTGGGTAGGGCTGTGAGAGCAGTGGAAAGATTAGATGGGCGGGTGGCAAAATACTGCGTTTGAAGAAGGCACAATAGGTCCAGTGAAGGGATGTGGGTCTGTGACAGGTGAGGGATGGAAAGGTTGTTCCTTCTTGGGAGACCATCTGGATCACAGATTGCTATTTCTTCTTCTTTTGGCTTTTCCCGGCTAGGGGTCACCAAAGCGGATCACCTGTTCGCTCATGACTGGCAGTGGAGTTTTATGGTGTCGAGTTGCCAGTCCAGTGTCCAATCTTCCACAGAAGGCACACACATGCACACACTCACACCTAGGGCCAATTTAGAGTGTCCAATCCACCTACAGTATGTCTTTGGGATGTGGGAGGAAACTGGAGCACCCAGAGGAAACCCACGTGACCACAGGGAGGACCTGCAGACTCCGCACAGAAGGTACCCCAGCCAAGGATCGAACCGGAGAACCTTTTGTTGTGAGGCGGCAATGCTAACTGCTGCACCACCGCGGCCACCCCGGATAACCATTTGCTACAAATCTGCTATACATGTGAGAGCAAGTTCAAGTCCTAATCAGAACAGTGGGGCACTAAATGGAGGTTACTGAACACAGCACTGAGGGGAGGAGGAGCTTTTTAGGGAGTAATAGGATGGGTGGGCTCAGTGGTAGAAAAGAATCCACATTTCCAGATGTCCAGATTTTTGTCTCATATTTTTCATCTGTTGCTCATCAAATTTATGGTTTTCTGGCAAATCATTGAAGATTGTAGTCACTAAATAATTATATACATTTCAGTTTCAGGCTTCATATCCTTCAAAAATGTATACTAATACAAAACCTAGTATTCCATAATCTTTCTAGGTTTATAAAACCAATATTTAAAATATGGCCCTGATTTTGGGCTTTGTCCCCCTTTTTTTAGCTTTGTCCAGATTTCTTGCACTTAAAGTTGAGAGGTACGTATAGGGCAACTGTGGTTCCATTTTACAGTACTTTTTTTTCTTTAAAACTGTGAATCACTAGCAAAGATCTATGATGGGGAACATGTGTTATATAGCGGGGTAATGGCTCACTTTGAAGTAAGCAGGGGCATATGGGAGTCTTATGTCTCAAGTGTTCCTGATTTTCAGGGACGTCCTTGATTTTTTCACACATTTTAGCTCTGTCTCTCTTAATCCCTCCTAAAATTGGTGATTTTTGAAGAAAAGGTGGTGAATTTAACTTAATAAATTATTACAGTAATTAGAACTACAGGCTTATTTTATTTCAGAAAATGTATATTAATTACCATTTTCATATTCTGTCAATGTCTCAAGTTAATAGTACTAATGTATTAAAACTGTCCCTGATTGACCGTGATTATTTTTGGATTTGTGCCTGATTCTGTTGAGATTTGTCCCTGAAGTGAGCTCCAGCATTGCTTTTTGGTGGCAATCAGTTTAGCTTATGAAGTTGCAGCTTCATCCTAAATGAGGGGGGTTAATGTAAAAATAGTATGTGCATTATTTTCTTGTAAATACTGTCTCTCAAGTGACCAATACATCTGGATCCCTTTATCTGCCAGATAGGGTTTTCACTTTGCTTTCTCCATCACTTTGAGTTTGCTTGCTTGTTTATTTATTTATTTAGGATTAGCGGGTTAGAACACTGATCAAATACTGACAATTTACAGGCTCTGCTGGGTACATTAAGAAGTAGTAACACCAATGTTTCAGTTGTAAAAAATAGTTCGTTATAACAAACAATGTCATTTTAACAAACATTTCTCAGTTAACAAGCATAGATGGCATGATTCGGCTACAGATATTATTTCTTGCTTAAAAGAGCACGAAGATTTTAATTTTTCGAAAACAAGATGTTATCAACTAAACTTTAATATTTAGAATAGTTCTACAAATAAAATTTCTACTTTAATGTCACTAAATAAGTTTTCTGATGGACAGAAAAAAGAAGGTTAAATTAGAGATCGCTTTTATAACTTGGAATGTTTAAGTACGTGAAAACAACATCAGTACTTGTTAAAATATTAGCGTTTTGTGTTTTTAAACAAATACTGACTGCTTTGACTAATTTCAAGTTTACGCTACGTTGGTAAAGAACTTGAACACAGGTCAGGCAGACAGGGATTTTAAGACAAGTTGTCAATCAAAAGTAGGGGCGGATTTATCCCTGAGTGCGCACTACTGGGAGGCGGGCTAGTAGTCCCGTGAAGCAGTTGGTGACGGCTGCTGTGCACGAATCAGCTGTAGGTAGCTGGATCGTTGGAGTGATACCTGTAGAGCAAAGGCTGGGAAGTAAGGGCAGCTGTTTGTTCCAATATTATATAACACTGTGTGGCGTTGTACTGCAAAACTGGTTTACAGTTCTAGAATATCCTCAATTTGGGACTAACGGCGCAGAGCGGGGCTTGTTCTTCGTGTTTTCCAAAGAAACTGTTGCACAAAGCTTTCATACAGTGGAGCCAAATCGGTAGAAATCCTCCGGAAGAGGGCAACAGGTAGGAAGATTTGCTTATTGATGAGAGGGGCGCTAGAGCTCAAATCCCCGTCTAAATCCTGTTTCCTGCATAGTGGCAGTAATCTCACAATAACCATAGTGAATAACACGCGCGCCCCCTCCCCTCTATTTGAAAAAGTCTGCAGCCGGGAATCCTGCTTTTGAAATATAGCTTGATCGGTTGCTCCTTGAAATGTGCTTT
Organism: Protopterus annectens; assembly: GCF_019279795.1. Lineage (NCBI taxonomy): Eukaryota > Metazoa > Chordata > Ceratodontiformes > Protopteridae > Protopterus > Protopterus annectens. Next base: position 161,562,019 of record NC_056743.1, on the reverse strand, counting down.
GGGGGTGCTGCACTGTTTGAGAAAGCAAGTACGCATTAACTTTTACGTGGGAACAACCTGCTTGAAGTTGTAGCGTACTGAGTATTGTGTGCGTTTTAAGGTTGTTTGAGTCCGTGTCAGTGTGGCATAGGCTGAAATTGCATTTTTTTTGTACTGTCCCATAGGAGTAATATTTTGTACGCCCCCCCCCCCCTTTATATTTGACATTGACTTGTGTGTCTAGTTACATATCAGTACAGTTTCCACCCCCTGTCCTGTGCATAGTGTTTGTTTCTCTCTCGAAATAAATAAAAAAGGAGGCCGCTGTGAGGAAAAGTTTAGGAACAGACTTTTACTATACTGCTGTAGGTGCAACATTTTGCAACAGTGTCAAGAGGTGGCTGTATGAACATTTTCTCTTGGCTTGCTAGCATATATGTTGAAAGTGCACCAAGCTATTAATTTGATTTTAAAAATAACATACTTTACTAGTCATGTTTTATGTTCTGTAGATTTCTATTAAATAAGATTTGGGTTGAGAGGATTTTGGAACATTTCAGGATGGGTGACAATGTGATTTTGATGGGCTGGATGCTGTTGATAGTGGAGCTTGTTAAAACTTTTTTTTCTTTTAAAGGTTCTGAAGAGCTAGTTAAACAGGGTTGATGGGTTTGCCCTTTTGTGCACCCTACTACAAGTAGTTGTGGAGGAGGTTTTGGCGATATTTTTTCAAACGAGCTGTGATTTGATTCTGGATTGACAATCTAGTATCAATACTACACCTACTAGCTACAATACATTTTAAAATTTCCCCAAGCAACTAAGAATGGTGATCTGTGTCTGTGATTAAGTTTTGGTAAAAGCTGAATGAGCAAAGTTTGATTTTTATTTTTCCTCTGAAAAATGTTATGCATTCCTAAAGCTTATAGCAAAATGGGCAATGAGGCACGTAGTCTTCATGCTATTGGAATGAGCTACTATGTTGCATCAGAACCGGTGACAGTTTGGCTGAATTCAAATTGAGTCATGTTTTCCAACTGTTGTGTCTTGGGAAGTATAAATGTGTTGCAATTGCTTACTTATGTTTTAATGTCGTAGTGATCTTGCTGCGTCTGTTCTCCCAAGGAGTGTATGTTCATCACATCTATGGTAGAATAACTTAGTGTAACAATACCTAAAAATATAGTTTCATGACTGTTCGGATAGTTTTACACTGAGCATTTGGGTACAGTAGTAAACAAACTCGGTTTCCACTGTGATTTTTGTGTTTTGGTGATCTTTTAGTAGCATTTTCTTTTGTTGATAAGAGTGTTATGTATGTTGAATTTTGCTTATCCATATCTACATTGCCATTACTGTCAATTTATAGGAGTCTTTTTTTTTTTTTTTTTTTTACCCCCCCGGGTCACCTTTTTGATGTTCATTTTAGGAATTCAGGTAGGGGTTATACTAAAGGAACAATATGCCAAGAGTGTTTTAGACTTGAAGAGAGTGTCTGAGTGATGTTTATGAAGCTCGAATTTGATGGTGTAATGATGAATGTTGTTGGTGCATATGCTCTACAAGTTGGGTGTGTGATGGATGAGAGAGAAATTTTGGAGTGAGTTGGATGAAGTTGTGGTGAGTGTACCCAAGGGTGAGAGACTAGTGATTGGAGTGGACTTTAATGGGCATGTTGGTGAAGTGAAAAGAGGTGATGAGGAAGTGATGGGTAGGTATGGTGTTAAGGAGAGGAATGCAGAAGGTCAGATGATTGTGGATTTTGCGAAAAGGATGGACATGGCTGTAGTGAATATGTATTTTAAGAAGAGGGAGGAGCATAGGGTGACGTACAAGAGTGGAGGAAGATGCACACAGGTGGATTATATCCTATGTAGGAGGGCCAGTCTGAAGGAGATTGGAGACTGTAAAGTGGTGGCAGGGGAAAGTGTAGTTAAGCAGCATAGAATGGTGGTCTGTAGGATGATGATGGTGATCAAGAAGAGGAGGAGTGTGAAAGTGCCAAGGATTAAATGGTGGAAGTTTAAAAAAAAAAAAAGGTGATTGTGAAGTGGAGTTTAGGGAAGAGTTAAGACAGGCACTGGGAGGCAGTGGAGAGTTACCAATTAGCTGGGTAACTACAGCAGAACTAGTAAGGGAGACTGCTAGAAAGGTGCTTGGTGTGACATCTGGACAGAGGAAGGACGACAAGGAGACCTGGTGGTGGAATGAGGAAGTGCAGGAGAGTGTACAGAGGAAGAAGCTGGCGAAGAAGTGGGATTGTTAAAGAGATGAAGAAAGTAGACATGAGTATAAGGAGATGAGGCACATGGCAAAGAGAGAGGTGGCGCAAGCTAAGAATAAGGAGTATGGAGAGTTGTATGAGAGATTGGACACTAAAGAGGGAGAAAAGGACCTGTACCGATTGGCTAGACATAGGGACAGAGCTGGGAAAGATGTGCAGCAAGTAAGGATGATAAAGGATAGTGAGGGAAAGGTACTCCCAAGAGAGGAGAGTGTGTTGAGTAGATGGAAAGAGTATTTTGAGATGCTGATGAATGAAGAGAATATGAGAAAGAAGGTTGGATGATGTGGGGATAGTGAATCAGGAAGTGAAACAGATTAGCAAGGAGGAAGTAAGGACTGCTATGAAGAGGATGAATGGAAAGGCTGTTGGCCCAGATGACATACCAATGGAAGCATGAAGGTACTTGGGAGAAATGGCAGTGGAATTTTTAACTAGATTTGTTTAATGAAGTTTTGGAAAATCAGAGGATGCCTGGGTAGTGGAGAAAGTGTTTTGGTACCTATCTTTTAAGAATAAGGGTGATGTGCAGAGCTGCAGTACCTACAGAGGGATAAAACTGATCAGTCACAGCTTGAAGTTATGGGAAAGAGTAGTAGAAGCTAGGTTAAGAAGGGAGGTGATGATTGGTGATCAGCAGTATGGTTTTATGCCAGGAAAGAGCACTACAGATGCAATGTTTGCTCTGAGAGTGTTATTGGAGATTTACAGAGAAGGTCAGAAGAAGTTGCATTGTGTCTTTGTAGACTCGGAGAAAGCATATGACAGGGTGACTAGAGAAGAGTTGTGGTATTGTATGAGGAAGTCGGGAGTGGCAGAGAAGTATGTAAGAGTGGTACAGGATATGTACGAGGGTAGTGTGACAGTGGTGAGGACTGCAGTGGGAGTGACGGATCCGTTTAAGGTGGAGGTGGGATTACATCAAGTATCAGCTCTGAGTCCTTTTTTATTTGCAGTGGTGATGGACAGGTTGACAGATCAGATCAGACAGGAGGCCCCGTGGACTATGATGTTTGCAGATGACATTGTGATCTGTAGTGAGAGTAGGAATCAGGTTGAGGAGACTCTGGAGAGGTGGAGATATGCTCTAGAGAGCAGAGGAATGAAGGTCAGCAGGGCTAAGACAGAATATATGTGTGTAATGAGAGGGAGGGTAGAGGAAAATGGTGAGGATGCAGGGAGTAGAGTTGGTAAAGGTGGACAAGTTTAAGTTTTGGGATCAACAGTTCAGAGTAATGGTGAATGTGGAAGAGAGGTGAAGAAGAGAGTACAGGCAGGGTGGAATGGGTGGAGAAGAGTGTCGGGAGTGATTTGTGACAGACTGGTACCAGTAAGAGTGAAAGGGAAGGTCTACAAGAGGGTAGTGAGACCAGCTATGTTATATGGGTTGGAGACAGTGGCATTGACAAAAAGGCAGGAGTCAGAGCTGCATGTGGCAGAGTTAAAGATGTTAAGATTTGCACTCGGTGTGACTAGGATGGATAGGATTAGGAATCATTATATTAGAGGGTCAGCTCATGTTGGACAGTTTGTAGACAAAGCAAGAGAGATGAGATTGTGTTGGTTTGGACGTGCTGAGGAGGGATGATGGGTATATTGGGGAAAAATATGCTAAGGATGGAGCTGCCAGGTAAGAGGAAAAGAGGAAGGCCTAAGATAAGGTTTATGGACGTGATGAGAGAGGACATGCAGGCGGTTGGTGTGACAGAGCAAGATGCAGAGGATAGGAAGAAATAGAAAGAGATGATCCGCTGAATTATGATGATGATGATGATGATGATTTTAGGAAAGCAGTAAGAATGTTGAACATTAATTCAATGCTGCTTTATCAAGTAGTTTAAAACAGTAGTACATGGTAGAAGTGAATGTGTTTTATTAGTCATAAACATAGTTTAGACATAAATGTATTGTAGTCATAACTGTGGTTTATGATGTCTGCTATAAATACAGATTATATTTGGAGGAATTTAATAGTACAGCAAAATATTGCTTGACTAAAGTCAAGCTGTTTAAGCATTGTGTAGTATTGCCCCTGTATTTTATATATCAGTTTTAGGAGTGTACTTTTCCCCAGGCACATCTGTCTTCTTAAAATTAAAACTTTGCAACATATCTTACTCTTGCAGATAAATAAATAGCTTTGCAAGCTAGTTGTTATGCCCAGAGAGCAGTACTGCGACTTTAGATTTAGGAATATAAAACAGTAGTTTTGATATCTGTTTGGTTTGTTGTGTCCTCAGGATTTTTCCATTTGGGAAATGCCTGTGTGCTTTGCTTTTAATAAAATAGTACATAACTCCCAAGAGGAACTAGTATATACTTTTGGTAAATAGTAATTGTATTTTCATGCAGTAGAAATTTAAGATCAAGAACGTAACTTCGGTATTAAAGTTGGTGGTTAATTTCAAGGCATTCATAGGCTTTTTGATTATGTTTTATTTAAAATTATACTCTCTGTTACGTGGAAACATTACTTGGCAACTGCAAAATTGCTAATCACTACAGATAATGCGCTCAGATTCTAAAGTCTGAGCGATCCTGTGCGACCATTTGCTAACTCGCAGGAGTCTCCATAGAAATCTATTGTTGCATATTTTTCCTGCAGTATTTACATTCTTACTGAAAACAGAAGAATCAAGATAAGTCAGAGATGTATCTGCTAACAGTCATTGTGGGTGCTTATGGTGATTCCTGACAGATGGTTTTTTGAGTCTTTTAAAAGTAGAGTGCTCTCATCTTGATATAAAATTTATATTCCATACAATAACTGTTTAAAATTATATTCAGTACAGTAACAGTTAGTGTAATGTAAATGTTCAACTTGTGTTCATATTATGCCATCCTAATTGGGGAAAGTCCATGGTATATGAAATGGTCCCTGTACCATACTCTTTTTTTTTTATATATATATATATATATATATATCAAATCGTGGTTACATTTTCATATGAAGCTTTGTTTGGATTCACTGAAACTTATAAGCTACATGGGCAGCCTCTACAACTTCTAAATTAATCACATGTATGTTTCTTTTGTGTCAGTAATAATTCTGGAAACTGCATACTTTTTAAGAAGTTTGTTGCACCCTTTCTCTGTTTGGTTTGTCTTTTAGGAGTAAAACTTTGCTTCATTTTCATCTTGGCTGACCTTGGAAATGGGCCCTTGAGTACCCCATTTTTACAAATGTTTTTATGTGATGGTGATCTTGTCGATGGGCCTTTATTCCATCCGGCTACTTGTGGGCCAGCTGCTCAAACCTGGATTGTTGGTGTCCATGTTTGTGTTCTAGCACTTTGCATAGTGGAACACTTGACCCACGCACCCTGTCCATTTCTTTTGCTACATGTTAAGTAATTCATATCCTATTCACCAACTGTACTTGCACCGTTTCTCTCAACTTCTTCAGGTGAGCCTTTTGTGCTTGTACCTTTTCAAATTAAAATGCTTCCTCACACTGGTCCTGCATTTTTTTTAAACTCTGTCGTGCTATTCTCACAGCTTGTCAATTTCCTCTGTCTAATCCTTTTTTCAAGGGTATGCCTGCCAAGTTTCCTCTGTCCTTGCCTTTTTATGGCTCCTGAAAGGAGATCTATCTGCAGGTAATCTGCAGGAATATTGTTAATGGCTTATTGAAACATGTGCAAGTTGATGAATGTGGGCTTCAGTATGAATGAGCAAAGTTTGGAGAAAGAAAGGATATTTAGGAGTGGTCTTTGCTGAAGCCTTGAGCTGGTGAGTGTCACGTGCTAAGGTGTGAATATTCAACCATGACTGCCTGCTGCTGTAGTTTTTAGTTAAAAAAAAAAAAAAAAAAATTTCAAATCATTTTAGTCAATAATGTTTGGCATTTTTTTCCACTTGCACTACCCTCTGTTGCATTGAAGCACTGCTTTATAGAAACAAAAATTCCTTTTGTAATATCTAATTCTTTTCACCCTTTTTCTTTTGTGTCTGAGGTTCACTGACGACTGAATATTTTCTTTGAAGAGAGATTTATTTATTTATTTATTTTTTTTGCAGCAAGTGGTGGGGCGTCCCTTGCTTTACAGCTTTTTTTTCCAGTTCAACATTATTTAGAAACCGAGGACATGTTTAGTTTATATTGTTATAATCTGTGAAAGTTTAGGTGCAGGAGAAGCAGCACTGAAATGATAGCAGCTGTGATTATCAATAAAATGCTGCAAAAAAGATAGTTAAACACCTTAACAGAATAGCAAGAAAAGTAACATCTGTAGCATAATCCTTTCCTACCTGATTAATCTAGTAAAAATATCCCCTAATGTGTGTTTTAGTTTATTAATCCCTCATACATCCTCAGTTTTTCCACCATGGTTCATATCCATAGACCTCCTTCTGTGGTGCTGTAGTAACCTTCTGTGTTCCTCCCTGCCTTAAAAATATCCCACATCAGGCCAAGTGTTGCTTTGGCATTGCCCTGCAAACCACTCAACCTCACGAACTACAGTCTCACCTTTTTAACACCTAATGTTAGGACTCTGCCATCCCTTTTCACTTTATAATGACACACAGTGCTACTCCATGTATCTGGCAGTCCACCAGTATCGCCTACTAGTTCACATCTAGTGAGTGCATAAGACAACATAACGTGTACCTGTGGAGCACTAGACCATTGAAGTGCAGCTCTTTCATCACTCTTTGTGAACACTGCTTCACCAATTCTCCTTTCCTGGGGAAAAAAAATATAAGAAACTGTGGGAAGATAACGGTTGTCATTGCTGAGGGACTATTAAGTAATGAATCACAGGCAATTTAGTGCCTGAAAAGTTGCTCATTGACAACTGTAAAGGTCCAAAAGGAAGCAAGCAAAAAAATGTTCACTCGTATCAGCGCCTCCTTTTCATTCTGCAAGCCTCTTGTATAACCATGAAATACTTCCTAAAGTGCCCACTTTGCAGTTTTAAGTGTTGTCGTACCCCCCATAATATAGGAACTGAGAACCTTTTCAACTCATCACTTCAAATCTAAGATGACCTCATTTCCCCTACTATTTCTGTTAGGAAATGGGGCAGTGACCAGTGTCCAAACTAGACAAATGTTTTCCTATGCTGAGAATGCATATACTCATTGGTCCCAGTCACTAGCAAAGCAAGTTTAAACTTGCCTCATTCCCTACCGACCTTGAAGCCTAAGTTTATCAAGTTGCCCATTTAGTCAGAGTTATCAATCTACATGCGATTAGCCTTCTTTAAACTTCACTCGACATGCAACACCTTTCCCTGTCCGTCTTACCGCACTGAAGCTATGAAGTTGCAAAGAGAAGAGCAGTGTTATTGCAACTGAATTCATCCTAAAGTCTGAGTAACTGCCTTCACATGGTGGACCCCATTTTCAAAATATCACAAAGAAGACAGTGATATACAGTTTGTATTTTATATATTAAGGAGAAATTTAAGTAAAAACGGTTGGGTTCACAGGTCTCTGTATAAAAAAAAAAAAGCCCCCTCCTGGTGTTTGTGCTGTTTCCAGGATTGGTTAAAAAAAAAAAAAAAAACGGTGTAGATTTGTCATAACATGGAAACATTCCTCCTACAAGGCTAGGCCAGGCTGAGTGTGAGGTAGAAGGAAATAGTAGCCCACAAAAAAACTGATGGGCCAAGCAAGAGGTATTAAGACAATGCGGTGAACTGTTGAGTATAAGGAAGGGAATATGTTGTTACTCAGTTGTTACAAAATAAATGAATTTCCACACAAGATATGTAGCAATAATAAGAATACTTGAAGAAAAAGTGGTAAAAACCACATATGATCATTTAATATCCTTATTGTAGTAGATCAGAACTAAATATTATCTAGGTGAAGCAACAGGGCCTGACTGACAGGAAAAACATACACTTCCTTAAGAGAACTAGCAAGCCATCCTTGGAACTACAGAGTAATATAGCTTGCCTTCTGAGAATATACAAGTTATATGTTGGAATTGAAGCAGACGGAGTATAGTTAGGAAAAAGTTTTGTTGTGGCAATCTTACAGTAAAAGAAAGTCATGTGAACCTCAGGATACTGCTGCTGTTAAAAAGGCATAATCCAAGTATGGCATGGATAAATTGAAAAATAGCACTTGACAGCATCCCACATTCATAGATTATGGAATGTTTACAGATGTACAAGATAAAAACTGATCAGTAACACTGCTGTGATCATGAAACAGTGGCAGACCTCTTTTTACAGAGGTCTCTGTAGAGGACAAATTATTATTCCAGGGATCAATATTCAAAGAGGGATATTCCAAGGTAATGCCTTGCCACCACTGCAAGTTTTCTTACCCTTAACCCATTAAGCTGTTCAGTTAATAGGCTAGTCTATAGTTAATTTCAGAAACCAGTGTTGTTCAAAGACATCCTTTGTACTTTTTTTGTGGATTATTTAAAATAACTACAACTAGTTAAAGCTTTCTCAAATGATCTAAGAATGACATTTCATCTTGATAAATGCGCAAATGTAACATTTGTAGCAGGAAAATTGCAGCATCAAGAAAGTATCAACCCTGGAAGGAATGTAAATATTTAGGAATAGATGAGGTTTTGGCAATAAAACATGAATGAATGAGAATAAAGCTTAGTAAGGAATACTTCAGAAAACAATGCATAGCTTTGATGTAATGGGCCCCAAACAGCATTGAATCCATTGGACAAAAACAAAAAGCAAGAAAGATACTTCATGTTTGTCAAATGTTTAAAAACTCTACCTGGCAAGATTATATCCTTCATTCTGAAGGAGGTATTTGGCTCCTCAAAACAGACTTTTTTTAAATCTGTGGTTTTGGGACTGCATAGATATCTCTTGATGACATCCTGTTCAAACATGGTGAAAGTTCTAAATCATGAAGAAAAAACTTCTAAGATGACACCTTTGCTCATATTGGCAGAAGCATTTAAGAAAGGAGTAGGTATGGAAATCAAACCAGAAGTAGATGAAATTGGTCACAACAGAAGGTGACAAAATCCAAAATAAAAATATATATATAGTGGGACCAAACGAAAACTGGAAAAGTCCGTAATTGTAGTGATAGGTATGGCAATTTCTGGGAACAACCACATGTTGATCAAGATTTGATGCACAAATGTTAAAGGAGAAGTGAATTTAAACTAAAAGATGAAAAGCTAATAATGGTGGCTTACGACAGTGGGCTACATACACATTGTCCCCCCACTTTTTCTATAGACTTTGTAAAATGGACAAATGTAGCTTCAGCAGTACCAAGAGAAACGGTCGCACGACTGTTTGTGATATACTCCCGGCTGTGGATCTGTATACTAAAAGGCATGCAAATGTGGGAAGAATGTTGTATGTTGTGTTTGCAAATTAACACACTACATGTAGCTGAGAGCCATTTGAAACGTGAACCAGAAATCATTACTGAAAATGATTGGGTGCTACAATACCTATAATTTAAAGTAAAAGCAAGAAACAGATGGTAGTCAATGAAAAAAAACAAGTATCGTCAATGAAATAGCTACACGCAGCAGTTTGGGTGTCCTATGTACGGAGTCATAAAATGCAGAAAGTGGAGCAGATCAAACGGTAAGAGCAACCGAACTAAAGATGAAAGCATGATTAAATATGCTTGCCAACATGTGTAACCCTGCAGGAACTGCAAAAGGGCTTCTTTGCCCCTCCCCTTCAGCACCCTACTAATGACTGTTTAAAAGTAACTTTGCCTATGTCATAAGTGATTCAATAATCGTACATTTATAATAAATGAAAGCAAACCATACTGACACATTTTCAGTTCCAAACATTATACATCGCATTCTATGCAGTCATTGTCATTCGAACATTGTATAGCTCATTCAATTCTTGCCTTCCCTTAAACTTCACTCTTCCTCCAAAACATTTATTCTGTGTATTGTTCCTACAAGTCTCACTTTTCCTATGTCATTTGCTCCTACCCTTTTCTAAAGATCCCACTTCCAGTTCCTTGATCTGTCACTGTATTCATTACTTTTAATATGGTTCAATTTTCTACCAATTGCTTTTTTGACAGCCACCAAAATTGAACTCTCTAAAGACCTTAATATGTTGAGGCAACTCATTCTGTATCACAGTTCAAAAAATGATTTCCTTAGTTAACCCAATTTGCTCACCCGGTGTTTCTGACAGAGAAGTGTGCAGGGAGGTTTTAGTCTGCCAACTCATGTTCCCAGTTACCTTTCTTCTCCATCACACCTCCAGCATTTACAATCTACCAGAGAAAGATTGGTTTGGAGTCTGCTTGAGGTATAAAAATACGTATGCAAACAATTCCAAGCAAAAATCCTAAAACTTCTAGACTTTGTATGGCTCCCAAATATGCAACATATATTTTCTCCAATTGTTTTTATGAATTGCTTATCCAAACTCTTCCCAATCCTTTCACCCAAGGTCCCCCTATTCCATTCTCTTTTGCCTATACTCTGATGTCCATCCTTGATGAGGAAGGCAGTCTCTAACCTGCAGTTCATACTAAAGCATGTTGACTCTAATCTGTACCTTACTGTAGAAAAACACTCTGTGCAACACTCTTAAGACAAACCCATGTTTTATGGCACTGTAGTCTTTGTCTTATGTCCTTCTATTTTTAGTTTGATCTGATCGTAGAAAGTGTGTTTTTTTTTTTTTTTTTTTCCCTGCTGTTTCGCAGTTTATTTCATGTGAGATTTGGGGGATTTTATTCTGGGTGTGGTATTTTGGTGCATCTATTACAAACTGTTTGATTTGTCAGTAATCTTTCCAACACGTACTCGGCCCTACAGTTGTTAACTTCACCACCACCTTGGCTATCAAGCCTATGTGCAGCCAATTTTCAGCTCTAAATTTGTGTGTGGTATTAAAGAAAGCCCTAGCAATATACTTTTTGTTCCCATCTGTGCATGGATGGGAGAAAGGTCTGACGGTCTATATTCATGTAATTCTTTCCTAGTAAACTCTGTAGATCACAACAGATGTTCCTGGGGTTGCTATAGGGTTGGGTGTGACATGACAGCCTTAAATGATGGATTTATTTCAGTGACTCTTCCCGAGTGACACTAATTCAGTAATATAAATATTCAGCTGAATAAAGTTATCCAGTAAGAAATGAATGCCTTTAAATAGTCCTTTTTACTACAGGTGTTGCCTGTAGAGCTCCTTTGCGATCAAGGGTATTGCATAGTCTTTAGGTAATAAAATTAAATTACTTGCATAATTCATGTCCATCTTAAATGTATTGTCCACTGTATGTAGACTTGCATTAATACTATTTGAATGACTGCTTTATTGTTAAGGATATTATTGTTTGTATAATCTGGAAAAATCCTTTATTTTGTGCTTTTTTATTGCAGCAGATACCATTTAAAAGTGTACGTGTCTTAACTAGTGATAATCCGAATAACTGTTCTATATAATCTGTTCACTCTGACAGGTAAATAGAATTGTACCATTTTCATATTAATATCCTGTATAATTTAGCTTTAACACAGCCTTTTAATCAGCATCAATTTTTAAAAATACAGTTTAATGGTTCTATACTTTGCACGGGAATCGTGAGATTTTTGAAAAATACTGGTAATTTTTATTTTATTTTAGGTTTTTAAGATCATGTTAAAACAGGGAAAATGCAGTATTTTTGAATAGCATGCCATTCCTAGTGGCCAGATTTTTCTGTAGTTTACAGTCAAAGTTCTTTAATAACCGATAGGTAAATTACCTTTTCTTTGCAAAGTTACAGCACTGTGCGTATTTCATTGGTAATTATCAGATGCTAAGAGAGTTGAAAAAACAACTTTCTAGCACTCCTTAATCCAGCAGGAGTCCCTAAATTAACTCCTAGGGAACAGAAAAACAAGTGCTAGAGAACTTTTAAAATGCATAGTCTCCATGATACAGCCCTTTTCTTTAGCGTGTTTCAGGGCATTGGAGTCCACTTGGCCAATTTAAATCACCCTTGTCCATGACCACCTTGTCTAGTCATGTAGTGGTACCACTCTTCCCCTTTACATACTTTGAAACCAGGTTACATTTGCTGCACCTTCCCTTAATCACATTCCTGCACACATTCTCCTAATTCTAAACAACTAAACATGTTTTTTATGCTGCTGCTGCACTACTTGCGGATTCCTCACTCATGTAGTCTGGCAATTATGGCAACCTTGCTCATCTCTGACATGAGCCAAGGTGCAAATATGCTTCCCTGTTGGGGGGAGGGGGTTCATATTACTGGAAACCATAACCTGTACCTTGGATTACACTGACAACTACACTCACTGTTGCATGGTGGTCTCAACAGTGATCCTCTTACTAGCTCACCAAAGTTGCAACAAGCCCAACTATATTTCTTTCACATCAGTCTTGGTTAACTGTAAACACTTTCTTTTCCAAATGATGTTTTTTTCAACGTCCATCAATCCTTTTAGAAGAGCCAGCTTTTTTATTATCATTTTCACAACCTTTCAACTTTCCACACCATCTAGGATCCCACTCGATTGCTCCTTGCCTTGTCCTCCAATAGAGCCAACTTCGGTTCTCATGATTTTTTTCCTCTCCTGACATGTGTTGCACATTGCCACTTGTTGATGAAACAGCATCATGGTGTCATTAAGCTCTTTTAAAACATTGCTGGAGTCCTCTCCTAATGACTTAAACTACTTTAAATTTCAGTTTAGCATAGTGGTTCAAAAATCCAGACTCCACTTTCAGCTGTCCTCTAACTGCTTCCAAGGCATCTTCATACCCTCTTAAGTGTTTATGTTCTTGACCTAGCTGAGGTATAGCATTGTGATGGCTTCTTAAAAATGTATGCCTCTTTATTTTGCTATCCGTCCACAGAAGTGCCTCATTGCCAAGAATGTGAACCTGCTTTAAACCATGTTGAACTGGTTGTCAGTTTGAACACTAGGGGCTGGTTTTCCTTTTCGGCATGACTTTCCAAGCAAAGCACTTGGATGCCATGCTGGGACACCGGGATCCCTTTTGTCTCTCTAGTGTGTTTTTTGTCAGGTTTAGCTGGATTGCAGTACACATGAGCATCAGGCAAATGTAGTATTTCCAGTATGTTTCTTTTTACTCTAAAGGTATTGTGCAGTGCAACTGTTTGCAACTCCCTGTAATTTGTTCTAATCCTCATGTTTAAAATGTATTTTGATTTTTGTATGCTTAATCTGACTCTGATATATTTAAAAAAAATCGCCTATCCACTCTGGCTAACCTGCCTAAACTACAGCCACATTTGCCACTGACGTTTTATGTACCTTTAAGCCACTGTGGTGCAGCGGTAGCATTGTAACCTCACAGCAAGAGGTTCTCCCATTCGATTCTCTGCTGGAGTGCCTTCTGTGTGGAGTCTGCATGTCCTCCTCGTGGCCGAGTGGTGTTCGAAAGACATGCGTGAATGGGCGTGCCTTTGTTGAAGGTTGGGCGAGCTGGCATCTTGGCACAGGTCTGATAATGATTGGCAGTGGATTTTTATGGAGTTCCGCTGTGGCGACTCCTAACCGGGAAAAGCAGAAGGAAGAACATCATTCTATGTACCTTACACTGTGTGTCCTACAGCTCTTCAGCACCCCCCCCCCACACACACACACACACACATACATACGAAGTTAGCTAGTTTAGTTCACTCTGGGTTTTCTAAATATTGTATGTGGGGTCCATACTTTGCCTTCTATAAATTCAACAACTACAGTTTTCCTTAAAGATAACATTTCCAGTTTAAAAGTGATTTTTGCACACACACATGCTGACCACTATTACCCTGTGGAATGCAAATTCCTTACTGATACTACTGTAGGAAATAAAGGAATATTGAAAGGCTGATCAGAAATATTAAACACTCAAAGCATTACAAGTAAGTTGTTTAGCAGGTTAAACACATCTGTTTCTTCAACATCATATCCAATTCTGAGTCCTTAAGGCAAACAAGTGCACAGCCAAATTTCCTGGTCATCGGTGTGCCTCCGTATAGAATCACCAATGTCCCCATCACCAGACTTGGTAAGGAGAGAGTCACGGTTAGCTGTCTTTCTGGGACTACAATCCGGCAAGTCACACAGGCACTCGGGTCATTGAACCACGGGTACCAGTATGATTCTTGTCACTGTCCATGTGGGTGTTAATGAACTGAGACATACCTCCCTTGATTTTATATGAAGCGAGACATGATCGAGCTCGCTGATTGTGTTTCAGGTAGCTATGAGCTTAGTGTTGAGCAGCATACTACTTTCTCCAAGGATGATGCTACATTCCCAACAGAAACTGATTTTAACAACTGGCTTAGCTTGTGGTGTGTTGATAATGGTGTGGGGGGGTGGTAAAGTATTTGACAGAATAGGAGGACATGGTTGACAGACAATGCTGCTTTTCCAGGAATGGTCTGCATTTAGCCACTCTAGGCTTTTGGATAATGGCCAAGACCTTTTCCAACCTCATAGTGTTCTTTTAAGGTAATGCTAAACTGATAGGTTCAGTTTATGAAGGAATGTCTGAAGGTGGTATTGCTCAGTGCTAGAAGTCATGAAATGAAACTCCACTCTCTACAAAGTCACTCTCCCTGAAGAATGTAGACATCTGTGTAGTAACACAGGCATGGTTTAAAGTCACAGAGTACCCAGCAATGCAAGGTTATGATGCCTTTCACACCTTTTAGAGACCAGCTACTGCACAGGAAGGAAGTATAGGTGGAGGAGTCTCCATCTATTTTAAAAGCAAGTTGACATCCAGACTAGTTTTAAGTGTATGACCCACTAGAACTCCTACATGTGCAACTCACCATAAACAGGGTGTTGTAACATGTCCTTGCAACCGTAGGTCCCCATCCATGTCCAAGGAAACCCGTACTGTCCATCTCAATGTACTAGTCCCTTACTGTTCAACCCCAATATGATATTCATGGGGGAATCTCAACTACCCACCTGTATAGATTGGAAATCCTATACCACTTCTAGTATACAAGCCCAGCATCTAAACTTTAATACTAACATCCCGAAATAGATGGTCCATTCTCCTACCAGGAGTACAAACATCCTTGACCTTGTACTCGCAAAGATTGGGGGGGGTGCAATGTTCCTCACCCAATCATGGCTCAGTAGATCTGACCATAAGGCAGTATTACTTGAAAGAAAATTTTTAAATCTCGGGATCTATCGAAACCAAAAACCTTTAGGAACTATTCTGAGGCTAATCTTTCTCTACTAAGCAACATCTTGGATAAATTCCAAGCACCCTCAAACCCAGTAAAGACCATAGCATATGCGGAGTTATTCACAGAATCTGTGTACAGCTGTATTGATACCTGTATAAAGTCAGCTGTGCCTACTTGTATTGAGAATAAGATAAACTCAAAAGGCAAGTTACACTGGAGGAATTGCAATATCAGTCGGTTGTACAACAAAAAAAAATCTTGGCCAAGTGTAGGAAGAAAAAAGCCCATACATACTGTAAAAGCCCCTTGGCCAATCTAAACAGGAAGCTAAGAGGGTTAATTAATAGTTCAAAGGCTAATTTTGAAGAAAAAGTAGGTTTTTAGGCAAAGGACAACCACAAAGCATTCTGCAGCTGTCTGTAACCTCAGGGGACGTGCCATTTGCAATAAGTGCTGGGGATTGCTGTGCATCACCCACACTGAACTGGAGGCCCTTGCCAACATTTTGGTTGACAGGTTCAGTTCAGACCCCCTCCCAATAATCCAAAGGAAATACCGCATACCACAATCCCCCCCCACCAACACCATTACTAGGTAACTGGTCATCCGTGCACTTTCCAAGGTCAAAAACGCTGCATCAGTGGGCCCCGATAACATTCCAGGATGTAAATAGCATGCTGTCTGGTTCACTTGAATCAGTTTTCACCTGGAGCCTTCAGACAGATTTTGTGCCAGAGGAATGGAAGATGGCTATAGTCATTTCCCTGCACAAAGGAGGTCACTTATCCTGGTAACTGCAGACCCATATGTGTTACCACCCTTGTATGTAAGGCCATGGAAAAAATAATCATGGACATAAATAGGTAATCTACAAAGCTGGACCCATCACAGTTTGGCTTTTTTAAAGGAAGGTCATGCCTATTAAATCTGGTGGACTTTTTTGAGAGAATCACCAAAGCATTGGATGAAGGTAAGACTATGCATTCGGCCTACTTTGACCTATCCAAGGCTTTTGATACAGTACCCACTCGGGCATATAGCCAAGCTCACTAATTTTAAGTATAAACCCTTTATCAACCGCTGGATAGCCAACTGTCTTACTTATGGGACCCAGGAGGTCAAAATAGGTGAGGCCACCTCCACCCAGAGGCCAGTCGCTAGCTGAGTTCCCAAGGGCTCCATATTGGCTTGCTCCTTTTTGGCATCTGTTTCTCTGAAATGGAAGGAAATGCTGAAGATTTATGGCTGAATCACTGACTTCTCTATAGGCACTAGCATTCTTCAAGAAGGTCCATCTCTGACTAACAAATGGTGCCAAAACAGTGGTCTTAAACTCTGTGTGCTAAGAAATGCATAATTGTACCCTTTGGCCATTCTGGCTCATTATCATAATATAATTTTCTTGGGTGGCGAAAGCCAGGGTACCTTTTTGGATAGGCTTATATAGGCCCTAGGGCCAATAGCCTAGTACCTACCTATGAACCTATAAGCCCCTGAGGGTTGACGTAGTGGTCGGGGATCTGGGTAGCACATAGACAGTAGCCTTACCTTCGAGCACACCTGGCCACAGTGGTAAGGGGATCCTTTTTATGTTGCACAACTTGCAAATAAGGCATGGAATCTTGGTCCAAAGAGGTCATTATCCCACTGTACTCCACCCTTATCAGACAATCCATGCTTCTTTGATGTGTACCTGACCAGGAATATGCAGCAACTAGGGTGATCTCAAAGGATCCTTACTATGAGTAGAAAGCATAAGAAATCTGTCTTATGCAGAGTGCCTTAAAGGCCTTTCCTTCTTCTCGGTCTCCTATATATTGCTGATGGGCCTGAATTTTTCCTGTGACTTAAACAGGACTTGCTGGAGAGACAGATGTGTCCCAGAGGCAAGTTAAATTAAATACTTTTTTCCAATAGATTTGGTAAGCAATTGAAAAATGGGTACCATCATAGTTTCACCCCTTTTCTTATGTTATGATTACTTTGGTCTCCGACTGTCCAGCATATTGCATTTCTATCTTCCCCCAGTTGCTTTCAAGGAAGTTACCTTGATGGTGAACAAGTAATGCCAGGCCCATGAGAAGTAGTGACATATTATTGCCTGAGCCGTAGATGCATAGTGTCTTTTAGAACATAGTTCCTTTTCCAGATACATAGTAGGGTACAGTGTGACTTATCTGCCTTCTTTGTAGTTTTAATTTGCCACACCCCTGGCATTTCTTAAGTGTACCAGATCTGTCTGCTGTGATTAGTCTTGTTTCTGTTAATGAGCACCCTTGGTCCACAAGGACTGACTACTGTTCTTAACTGATCCAGGAGTACTGGCCCCGTGGCTGTCTGTTGGCATAAATTAGCCTGAATCCCCTCTTATGTTGGCTTTCTCCCTAAAAATGATGTCTGCTGTGTTCTTCCAAACATAAAAAGACTTGGAACATCAAGGTGCTAATTGGACATCTTGAATTCTTCTTTTGCATGTATTCTAAGATTAACTTAGCAGCTTTTACATTTTATAAATGCCAGCAGTGTCCCACATTACTAGGCTTGTAAGGGCTCCTCAAGCTGTTAGCTTAGTAATCTTTTTGATACCATCCCAGTGTAGATAGCAAGTGCCTGCTGTTGACAAAGAAAATCTGAGCCGAGCATTGAGCTGCTGGGACTCCTTATAGGTTCATAGGTGTGTACTAGGCTAATGGCCCTGGCCTAGTCCAAAAAAAATTTCCCTAACACAGTGCCAGCCGATGTTGGTTCACAGTGCCTCTATCCAGTAGGGCAACTGGTGTGGGCCCTAGGGTGAATTCTATGTTGCCCATCCACTCGTTGAGATTTCTCTTGAAGAGGGGCAGCAAGGTGCTCTGCTTGACATGAATGGGAAGCTTATTCCAGAGTATGGGCAGTCCTTCGGGAGATGAACCTGTCCCTCCAGCATGTTCTGTTGATTTGTGGTAGTGAGGTTGTGGTCTCTGGATCGTATAGTGCTGGGGGATTGGGATTTCTTTAGGTGCAGCATTTCAAGTATGGCTGGGTCGGACATGGATTTGTAAGTCAAGCAGAGATCACCTCTGAGTAGACGATAAGAGACTGAAAACAGCTGAAGTTTCTTGAGTCTGTTCATGTAGGATATGTGTTTAAGGGCTAGGATCCTTTTTGTGAGGTACTTTTGTGGCCTCTCCAGCTGTTGTAGGTGTCTGGTCAGGTTCATGCCAAACTGGGTATTATTTTTGATGATTGGTCTAATGAGGGATGATGACCTCTTTCTTTCTGGATGCATACCCTTTAGTTATAAGATGTGCCACATAGAAGGACTTTCTGACCACAGTGGCAACATGGTGGTCAAAGGTGAGGTGGCTGTTGACCTGGGTGCCCAGATCTCTTATGGGCCCCTTCAGTGTTTAGTGGGCTCCCATCGAAGTGGTAATTCGTGGGAGCGGAGTTTTTTCCAAAGGGAATGATGCTGAGTTTTTTCCAAAGGGAATGTTAATGCATTTTTTGGTGTTAAGCTTAAGGCCATGGTTCCAACACCAGTCATTGGTCTCAGAGAGGCCCTTTTGTAGGATGTCTGTATCACTTGGAGTTGGTAATGACTCTTAGCTTGCAGTCCTAAGAGAACTTGGTCAGCCAGAATACCTCTGTGTTGGCCTGGACTTCTGAGAAGTAGATGCCAAACAGGAAAGGGCCCAGGACTGAGCCCTATGGGACCCCATTTGTGACTGGTCCGCAACTTTCACTCTGTGGGTCCTGTCTGTGAGCCAATTTGCAACCCACCTAGTCATATAAGGATTGATGCCTAGTTTGTTGAGTTTATCAATGATACCCGAGTGGGGAATGGTATCACAGGCCTTGTCCAGGTCGAGGTAGGCTGTATGCACTGCCTTACCCTCATCCACAGCCTTGGTGACTGCCTCAAAGAAGTCAACCAGGTTCAGTAGGCAGGATCTCTCCTTGACTAAGCAAAACTGTGTGGGGTCAAGAGTTTGGAGATTTGCCTATATCTTAGTTGAGCAGGTCCATGATGATGTGCTCCATTGCTTTGCATACCAAACTTCATCAGGCTAATGGGGCGGTAGTCCCCAGGGTCTGTAGCTGCTCCCAATTTGTGGATAGGGATGACTGTAGCAGTGCGCCATTCGTTGGGGATAAAGCCTGAGGTAAGGCTGTGATTGAACAGGGCACACAGGTGTGGTGCCAGTTCCTTTCCTAGTTCATGTAGGACACAGCCAGGGATATTAGTTCCCATGAATGCTATATTCCTGGCTTTGGACAATGCAGCTTTTACCTGTGCCACAGAAATGGTGGGCACCAGGCTTTCTTCTGGTATTGTGATGGGGCCTTTGGGGAGAGAGAGGTGTAAAGTTGGCACTGAATCTGTCTGCCAGTATTTTGGCTATATCTGTTGGCTCTGTATAGGAGGTACCATTGTGCAGTAACTCAAAGCAAATCTGGGTATTGCCTTGGAGGTTCTTGATATCGCTATAGAAGGCTCTGTGGTTGTTTTTGGTGTCCGCCACAATTCTGCCTTCATAGCTGGCATTAGAGGATTTCATAAGGGATCTCAAATTTTTGAGTCTGGTAAGGGTGTTTTTCCAGTCTTGTGACTTTATTTTTTTTCTGCAACAGTTTCTTCCTTCTGTTGTAAAGCTTATTGATGGCTGGGGATCACCAGATTGCCTTCCTTTTTTTGGAGGAGAGCGTCTTGGTTCTATTTGGTATGGCGAGATCCGTGCATTGGTGTATGATTCGGCAGTCCTGCAGCTATTTTCCATTGGCATGGGTACCGAGAAGTTGGCCATTAGCCCAAAGTCAGCTTTGGAGAAGTTTTTCAGGGTGGTCTCCTTGCCGGGGTGTGCGGGTGAGATGGAGATTTCTATGGTGATCAGTTTTTGGTCAGATTTAACCAGGGAGGAGTTGGCTATAGGTGTGGAGCAGTGGTCTCCCATGTTTGTGATAACCAGGTCGAGGATGTTGCTTCCTCTAGTGGGGGTCAGAATGAGCTGGTCCCAGGGCATTTGAGTTGATAAATTCCAGAAAGCATTGGGCCTGTACATTGGTACTAGAATAGGTTTCCCACTTGATGGAAGGGTAGTTGAAGTCACCCAGTATGAAAGTATTGGCTGGACCTTGATAGATTCCAAGGTGTGTAGGAACTTGAGTGAGAGTCAAGGGACATGGCTGGGGTTCTGTAGCAGGCTATGACTTGTATCTCCATCTTACCCAGTGTTAGTTGTACCTGAAATATCTCTGATGCGTTATGCTAGGCTACCACTCTGGAGGTGTATATCCTTTATGAATATAGAGACACTGCTGCCTTTGGAGCTTCCGGCCAAAAGATATGGAATGAGTTGTAGCCTGGGAGTGCAGGGGTGCTTTCTGCCTCTTTAAACCAGGTCTCCGTTACAGCACAAATGTCAACATTCTCCATTTTGAGGAGAGCTTCGAATGAGTGCATCTTGAGATTTAGACTTCTAGCACTGAGCAGCATGACCCTCAGATTGCATTTGTTTGTAGCAGTTATGGTGGAGTTTTGGTCTTTGGAACACTGCCTATAAAAGGCACTATAGGGTTGGCAAGAGCCTTAGCCAGTATGTGGATTCCTAGGGGTGACAGATGCAGGTGGTCTCTGGCAAAGCATCAAGGTTTGTCAATCATGTCGTCCCAGGCAGACAGATATTGGATCCCCTTAGAGTGACACCAGAAACTTGGCCAATTGTTGAAGTAAAGTCATTTTCTGCTCTTACTGTGGTATAATTCTGGGTGACTTAGAATACTGCTCAGGGTTCGTCATAACTGCCTGGGCCACGTAGTGTCAGAGTTCCATCACCTCTCTTTTCATGTAGTCCAGGGAGGTACGTCTCGGGTAATTCACACCTACATGGACAATGACAGAGTCATATATGTACTTGTGGAGTGACCTGAGTCAGTGTTATGTGATGGATCCCGGCACCTGATAGATGGCTGACTGTCACCTTCTCCTTGCTTAACCTAGTGAGTGGGACATCGGTGTGCCTTTAGTACATTGGGCAAAGAGTTTTGCCTTAAGGGCTTAGGTTGAGGGGTACAGTGTAGTGGTGTGCTATGTGTATTGAGGTTGGTGTTGTGTTATGGTGGGCTAGTGCGTTTCTGTCTAGGGCCGACTTGTTTACATACATTTTTGAGAGCCTCCACAAAGGTAGGTGTATGGTTTGTGTTTCTGTATGTGAGTTGTGATGGTTGGTGTTTTGGAGTGCTGTGTGTTCCTTGTAGTGAGTTGCAAGTGTTGACCACCTCCTTTTAACCAGCTAGTCCGGTCCTGGCTAGAGAGTGCACTGCTTACAGTTTAGTGATACAAGTGCATCTTTCACATGTATGAATGTTGGGAGGTAAGAGGAGAGGGGACGTCTGTGTAAATGAAACAGTTGCTACACTTTCTCAGAATGCCCAAGTGCACCAGACTAGCAGGCGAAGGCACAGGAAATTGCCCTACAGTCATACCTTGAAGGGATGGTCATAACTATTAAGTACTGGTGCTACAATAAATGCTAATAAAGCCTGTTAAAGTGCTAGTCGATTTAAGTTAATTGAAGTGCAAGAAGTAAAAACACTCCCACCGATGAGCTAGAAGGCTTCCCCCCAACACAGAAAGGTCTGGGGGACTCAACTTACATATTTGCTGTATTTAGGACTGTTTTGTATCTGGACTAGACTAGTTGCAACAAAGGTGGGAAACAAACTTAGAACTTTTTTTTTTTTTTTTTTTTTTTTTTCAGAAAAGCAGCTAGAACAGTAATAAAAACACTTTAAATGCAGTGCAAGCTAGCACACTTGAGTGTGTAGCAATATTAAAGCAAGAATCCTTTATCTCTGTAGAAAGCTGGATCACTGACATCCAACTTACCCAATAAGACTAAATTACTCCTGTTCACACCTCATAAATCTAAATCTACTCCCCTAACTTTCTCTATCAGTTCTAGACCTGGCACTGTTATTTCTCCTACGGCCCATACTAAGCTCCTTGGGGTAGAAATAGACAAAAATATTTTCTTCGATGTCCATATTGCTCAGACCATCCAAAAAGTCCATAAAAAAGGGAACTCTTTTTATAGACACACATTTTCTCACAGACAAAGCACCTTAGCTCAAACTCGCCTACTGTCCACTCTTTATGTATGCAGCACCAATCCTGACCCACATTAGAATAACTGACCTTGACAAAATTGAGTCATGTTGTAACAAAGTTGCCAAATTTGCTAACGGCTCTACCTTTAGAACCCATCACTGCCAGGCACTTGGGGATATTCAATGGCTAGAATGTTCTCAACTGCTCGCCTACAAAGAGCTAGCCATTGCCTTCAACACCTTGAAGTACCCTGACAAAACTCCAGCTCTACAACAACTTTCCTACTATTCTGCTAATCATCCACTTCGTTCTACCAATAAATTTCTCCTTTGTATAACTAGTGCCAACACTACTGCAAGGAAAGCTCTATACTCTCATACCATAGCTAAAAACTGGAATAACCTCCCTAACTTCTTCCTCTATCACACAATTCAAAAAATCACTCATCACACCTCGGGAATACCTGGATTTGCCCATGTAGAACATAAAGATGATGGTTTCTTATTCTGCTTTGCCTCCTTCCTAATCTTCCTACTGTTGAAATAACGCAAGATTATAAGGTCTAGACTTGTAATTATTTCATAGTTTATTGGGACAGTTTAAGCTCACTATTGTTATTATGCATGTCTCTGTGCTATCATTGTCACCTAATCTGTCTAATTGAGGAGCTTTTCTCCCCAGGCCTCCGCTAAAATGGACCTGGTCCAGTTGGATTATCCCAGTTAAATGTAAAATAAATAAACAAATACAGTTTAAACTGAAAATAAATGGCATAAAACAGGTGCAGACAGCAGTAAATTCAGAAAAAATCTAAATGGAGGCACTTAGTCTCTTTTTTCTTCCTGTTGCTCTTGTAGTCTGCAGGACGCCAAATCTGGATCTGCTGAGCTTTAAGTGCAAACCCATGCAGATACCAGCTTTTAAACCAGAATATTGAACGGGATGGAAAACCTGCCCAAACGGCCAATAAACTACAATTTCTGGGCCAGAAACCACTCCTCTTATGGTAGGCTACCTAGTGCTTACCACTCCCACTGTTCCTTTTATACATTTCAGACTCTGACCCATACCTAATGGAAGGCAGGGGTCGGAAAGTCAGTTTTCTGGAACCCGGGTCACAAGTGAGCTATAATGAGAGATGAGGCAAGACCAATGGCCATTTCTACCAACTTCTGGGCATTTTACAGTATTACTGCTCAGTCAGTCGATCACAGGTAACACACACTGGGGCTTTTGGTCACTTTTCATTACTGACACTGCAATGCAAAAAGGGGAGTGTTGTCCTTCAGTGGAGATGTTAAATTAAGGCCCCATCTTCCCCGAGTTGTTGGCAGCTCAAAGGGATGTGAAAGATCCCATGGTACAGACTGAAAAAAGTAGAAGTTTTCTCTTTGTGCCCTGACCAGACTTCCCCTAGTTAGCTTGAATAATGCCCTCTGGTTTCCTCTCAGAAGAGAGCATGATCTATTGGGATTAACTAGGTCAACAATATAAGCATTTCAAAAGTTGAGTGAAAGCAAATGTTGCTGAGATTGTAGAGTATAAATTGTGGAAATGCGGTGTAGGGGTCATTAGTGCCACATATCTGGTTTTATGGCTTTATCTGCCCTCCTACAACCCATTTTAGTTGCCTAATTTGACTTGTCCAGCTGTTGTACAATGCTTGCTTTTTTGTAACCAAAACATTGTAAGACACTTGTACTAAACACATGTTTTCTGCACACCTTATTAACAATATTGTCTTCCTTGCTTCTAGAATGTACAGGACATTATAGTCTGTGTGATTTGTAATTGAATGCATTCTGTAGTAGCAAGAATGTTGTAACAATACTTTTCTGTTTGTTATGTAATCTTTGCAACATAGGTATACCGCCTTATGTAACTTCTCACTAGGGCGCCCTGCCCTGGTCTTCTAAAAGGATTACTGGCACAGCAGGAAGTTAATGCCATGACCAATACCCAGTCTTGGATGACTGCAATATACACTGTTAGCTTGGTTCTTGTAAGCTATCGTCATAACATAATGAGTTAGCCTGAGATTAAACATAGTGTTGCAGCATGTTTTAAACTCGCTTATGTGCAGACAGCTGGCTTACAGAGGGACAGCAACCTGGGTGGGGTGGATCGTGACACAGTGGAGTGTTTGGATGAGGCAGAGTGTTGCTTAGGACCGACTAATATTTTATTATTTTCTTAACTGGGTGCTTGCACAGGTTGGCAGCTCTGCACTGAATTGTGGTCAGAGATATGATCTCGGTAAAGTGGCACATACAGAACATATATAGATTGTGTTTCTAGCGAAAGTTGTTATGCAAGAAGTAGCAGAGTCACCAGGGATTGTGATCAGGCTTAGTAGCAAAGCATGCCAAATACATTAATTTGCGTTTTAAATGTGGCAAGCGCAGGTGAGTGAAGGGAGATGACATCAAACTAGAGGGGACTAGTAAAAGTAGTGAACAGTACGTTATGTGGAAGAAGTTAGTAAACTAAGTTGTGGGAAAAACTTCTAAGCTGCAAGCCATAAGTTACAAGAGGGTGTCTTGATGTGGGTAGGGGGAGAGGCAGGCAGAGCTGGGAGAACCCTATGTAATAAGAGACTTTAGGTGAACGTGGTATGTGGGGGTATTCAGGCAGAAGGTAGCTGATAAAGATAGCTGATAAAGAAGCTAGTAGGGCAATATGGGGAAGGTGTAAGTGTTTAGTGCACAAGCTTTGCATTAATCTGTGAAACTTTTTGGTTTTAGAGAGGAGGGAACTTTTTTTGTAAAAACTGTTTGTCACTTCATAATGTACTGCAGGCTAATTGGGCTGGCTACTTTCAGTTTTTTTTGTAAAAACTGTTTGTCACTTCATAATGTACTGCAGGCTAATTGGGCTGGCTGCTTTCAGTTTATATCGACAGGAAAGAGAAAATGTAACAGCTGACCGGAACTACTGGAAACTGCATTGTAATGTGTCTGGATTAGCTAAATTACTTTACAGGCTCCATTAAAAATGCTTCCCCGTTCGAATAGGCTAGTAACTGTTCTGAATACAGTGGTCTCACTTTGGTGTAAGCCTAGGCTCCCTAAGGGCCTGCACAGCAGAAGAAAGGCTCCTTTATACAGAAATGCTGAAAATGTTCCCACATTGAAATATGAGATGTGGTGCCTTAGAAGGCACGTCGTCTTAAAGTAACACAAGGATTTTAAATTCTGTGTGGGTTAGTTCTTGGCCAGCAGTTAAGTGTTTCAAGGGGTAGTCATCTCCCACAGGTATTGGCATTGTCATTAAGTTGTTTCTGTTGCAAGGCATAGCTGGAGCTTGTGTGTGTACGTTCTTATTTTCAGCTAAAGGGAAAAAGTTGGTCAGCTGCACCTGTTTGGAATGATCTCTCATAGTGGTGTGAAAGGGGAATGGACGCTCTGTTCCATGTTTGACTTTGACAAGGGCATAAAAATAGTTTCCAATGTCCAGAGCTTCACAAGCTCTGAATGCCTTTCTCACTATGTGGGACAGAAAACCTGTTGTCTGTAATACCGTACTAGATGCATATTTTAATTGCAAAGAAACTGGATAGTTTTTTTTTTTTTAAGCTACTAAGAAAACATTTAACTATGTGTTTGGCTGTGCTCTTCGCTAAAGAATGGGGTTATTTAAAGGCCTGAGAAAATGCTCCAGTATCGTGTGTGTGTGTGTGTGTGTGTGTGTGTGTGTGTGTGTGTGTGTGTGTGTGTGTGTGTGTGTGTGTGTTTCCTTTTCTTTGCCTCAGTAAGCATCTTGGCTTCTAATGTTGCATAACATTCTCTTCAGATTCATGTTGAATTGTGCCTGAAGCTTATTCTTGTGTGTAATGGTCACACTTGGCATACTGAGCAAAACTACTGCAAATAGGTGAAACCTGGGATTTTAATAGTGTGTGTCCTTAAGGATCACCTCAAGAATTCGACTGAGGATTTGCGTGACGAAGAGGTGGTTTCGGATCTTAACAGAGCTATCTATTCAGGAAAATAAAATTATTTTGACTGTAGGCTGTTAGTTGTTTGGATGTATTTTTATACGGGAAAGATTTCACTATTTGTTGGTTGTACTGTGGTGTTTTTGAGAAGGGTCTAATTTTTTGGCTGAGTGGTCCATTGGTAGGCGGGCATACTAGTTGGGGGGGTATCTCACTGGTAAGGTGAAGGATAACTTTGGACTGTGGTGCTTTGGATACTATTGTGCTTGTAAAGCCATTTAGTTTGTAGATGTAGGACATGGGCATGCGCTTTACATCTCAATGTGTTTTAAATGAGACTTGCAGGTTAAAAATGGAGTAGGTTGTGGCTTCTGTTCTGCTGAACAGACATGATGTGTTAACTCCATTTTATTTAGTTAGCAGGTAGATTGACTACCCTAAAATAAACCCTTTGCTACCATGACCTCCCTCCCAAAGTACAGGAAGGTTTTGTAATGAAAATTTAACCTTCTAGTGGTTATTATAGGGCAGTTAAATTGCATGGTTACATTTATAGGAAAGTAGTAGGTTAGTCAACTTGATGAAGAAAACTGGAAAGTAGTAGGTTAGTCAACTTGATGAAGAAAACTGGTATGTGAAAGAAGCAATTATGCTGCCATGTTAAGTAATCATGCCTCCTGTGCTTTGCAGTAAAGGAAACATAGTTCGGACACCTGTGTGCATTTTTGCTCTGAGGTGAAGTAGCTGAGAGTTTTGCATGATGGGGAAAGAATTGTGAAAGAGGTGTGGGTAGTGAGTCTTAGAATGAGGATGGTTGGGTGTGCAGGATGCAAAAAAAGTGCAAAAGGGATTTGGGGTGTGGCAGAGAGTTTGTCACCTTGTAATGCAGTTAAAAGATCCAAGGATAGTCTGAACATAGGACAATAGTCAGACAAATCCCCTTCCTTGGGGAGAGAAGAGAAGTCATGAGAAAATAATGTGTGTATGTATGATAGGTGACATATCAGCTTTCTTTAATTCTCATATCCAGAACAAGCATGTTCCATTGGCCATTATATAGATGAAATTGTGTTTTTTCAGCTCACAAAATATGTAGCATTACTAAAAGATGATGTTGACTCCATACAGTAGTTGTGAACTGATCAAGTTGTGTGTAAAATAATTGAGCAAAACTGCGACCTGATGGTTAGTCATTTCAGATGGTTTTACTAACGGTTGTATCCACTTAGTCGTTTTATGCCTGTAAGTATAACTGAATTGTAAGACGCAGCTAATTAAGCAAAACTTGATTTATTTTAAAGGGAGAAAAATAGTTGGGGGAAGACATTTTAGGATACTGTCCAACAGTAGTTCAGAATGGGCCCAACAGGCTTACTGTGAAGTATTTGTTAGGGGGGAAATGAAATGACCGCAGACGAGGAACATGATGGAGAGTATTCATTGCCCCTCTATTGGAGCACAAAGTAGTGTGTGATGTGCGTAACAAAAGCAAACAGAATGTTGGGGTGGGGGAATGATTTCAGAGAATGTGGATTCCAGGAGTAATGCTGAGGTTATACTGGTCTGTAGTCGGACAGCAGTCTGAATGGAATTCTAGAGGCTACAGAAGGACAGGGACATCCAGGTTGCTAGAAAGTGCTCAGAGAAGGGTCTCCAGAAGCATACATGGAGTAGAAGAGAAGAGGTATGACCCAGGGGTGAGAGTAGCTGGAGTGTTTTTTGCTATAAACCAGGCAAGATTAGGAAGCTTTGAGGTGTTGGTGATATTCATATTTAAAATTGTATTTGGGAGATGTTAAGTGGTCATCCTGAACAGAATGAATACAGGCAGCAAATTATTGGAACCACTAACTCTGGATTTGACCATCTCAGTGAATAAATACTTTGATTCTAGTGCATGAAGTACCTCCGAGAAGAATGGGAAATCCATGGAGGCAATCAAGGGGGCAACTGTCAATCCATGGAGGCAATCAAGGGGGTAGCTGTCAAGACCCACTTTAATGAGTCTTGTAATGCTGAGACTGAATGGGAAGAAAAGTGGAGGGGGGACATCAGAATATCCTATGGTTAGTGTTTAAAGGTTTTGGGGTTGTGGTGGGATTTTGACCCTCCCCACTGCAAAAAAAATTTGAAGGAGAAGAGCAGTGTTCAGTATTTGCTGTTTTCCTGTGTTTTCAGTCTTTTTGGCATGTCAGATTCTGCATTACGACTGCCAACATTTCAATAGGGAGCCTTCAGGAGGAAATACGTCTGGAGGGACGGAGGGATGGGAGAGAGTCTGAATGCTTAATGAACTTAAAGGGCATACTAGAATAGCAAATTCCTTTCTTTGGTTGTCCAAGTGAGCGTGTGTGTGAATAGGAATTTTCACGTATTTCGGAATAACTGTATTTATCAGCAGTGTGCCCTTTTTGAACCTCACTACTAAGTATCTGAAAGAAAAACATGTTAAATCCCTAAAGTGAAGCTTTTACTGTATCGAGTGGAGCAGGATGATCTGTCATGGAATATTGTTTACATTGAAGCCATCATGATTAATCGTGTGTTGTATACAAAAACATTAGACGTGGACATATAAATGTAGTATGGTAGGTATACCAACTTGCAACACTCGAGGTCACATGAACTAGTTTTGCAGGATGACTGCTCCTCCCAGCACCAGATGTAGGTGCTCTGCCCTCACACCCATAGACTCTGAAATATAATACCAAAAAAGGTTGCAGAAACCAGGAAAATGTTTTAAAAAGTTCTTTTCCCTTTTTTTTATTTTACAGAGTCATGTGACCTTGTTAAAATTGTTAAAGCCCATGCAAGAAGTCTAAGTTTGATGGCCTTGGATATAGACTATATATAACAGAGCAACAACATAGGTTAAGGTCATGAAGCATCAGCAAAGCAGCAGCAACTGTAAATTAACCATTTCATTACCAGATTACTGTATATTTCATCCCATAAAGACCTTGCCTGACTGCTTCAGTGCCGCCATCCCATTAGCCTATTCCTTTCTAGGGCATGGAGATAGGCCATAGGGCTCTCTCCTCCCCTAGAAATTCCAGTTTGCTCTTGTCTGGGAATTTATATAAGCCCTTCCATTCCCCAACTGATGGGGACTGGGGTAGCTTGGTGATCAATGAGACCTCTTGCCCTCTTCCCCATTGGGACCATCCCCTCCCTCTTGGTGTTGTGATTACAGTGTCCTGAGGGAAAGACATGGCCCTGCATGCTAAATTCCGTTGGACTTTACTGGTACTAAGCACCATGACAGTATGGTCTCTGCTGGCTTGGAGCTTCACTGGGTAGCACCCAGTATTCCTGCTACTGCCACAGCCACCTCCCTCAACAAAGGATGGATAAGCCAGCAACACCCACTTACTCCCAGCCAGCTCCTTGTTACCTGAGATGCCATTCACTCATTCTGGTCACCTGCAGCATAGGTGGAACTTTTAAATTGAAATCGGATTGATATATAGAAAACTGAGGTTAAACCTGACCACTGATTAGACTGGCAACTTTTGAATGTTATAGGGATCTTTGGCAAGAAATTTTGTAAAGTACAATTTGGGCATGATATGATTACATGTAAATATTTGATGTGTACATGCGCCTGCGTGCGTCGGCCTGCGTACATTTGCCTGCCTGTGTCTCTGTGCACATTCATCAATTTTTAGTACTTTGTATATTGATGTTTTGGGGACATATCCGACTGTACAGCAGTGTAAGCGAATAGGTATGGAGAGTTTTGTGCCACTTTTATGTAGAGGGACAGCATATGTCCGCTATATGGACAGACAACATTCATAATGCTTTATATCAGCATGTGAAGCAGTATCCTGACCACACATTCTGTTTTCATGGTGTTGCAGATAGTTCATCCATCCAGGAGAGGGGGTGATTTAAAGAACTTTACAGAATATAGTGAAACCAAGTGGATAATTGACTTAAGTGCTGACAGGGTACTGGGTTTGAATGGAGTTATTCCTATTAAACCTGCTTTAAAAAGGAGGAGGGTCCATCATTGAAATGTGATTGGTTAGCATGTATTTGTGTTTGAGTCATTTTGTATGTTGTCTGAAGAAGGGTTTCTAACCTGAAAGCGCTCACCCATTGTTTGTTTTTTTTTTTTTTTATTCAACATTTTTTTGTCAGTGTTGTGGTCCGGATAATCATTTTTTGTTACTGTGGATTCTGCTTTTGAGAGTGGACCTTAGGTACGCGAAGTTTACATTTTTAACTTTTGGCTATTTATTGTTACCTTCGCACACATGGCTGAACAATATCCTGAGGATATTGAGTTGAACTATCATCCAGCATTGCCTGTTGCTGCTAAAGTGAGTACAGAAAGGATAAAACAACTTGTTGCCACTGAGAACAATCCTCTGTTAAGTTTGAATTTGGGAAACTTAACTGTGGCCTCTTTGGGGGCCTGTGAGGAGCTGGAGAGCGAGAGAGGTGTTTCATTTTTGGAACAATTGACTGTTTTGGAAAAGGATCTATATAAACTGAAATGCCTCCAATGGCAGAGATTACACCTTGAGGTGTGCATGCATCACAAGATGGTTCCCAGAGGCATGCGGCTGCTCTGTATGCCCACTTATGGTGAGCTTTATCTTGCCTTGCTGGCTAATTGGCAGCAGCTCATTTTGGACACTAGTTTTGCCTATATGCATCTATTTAGAGTTCTTCCTACCCGCAGAGAAGGAACTAGTAAGGTCAATTGAACTACAACGGAGAGAGATGAAAATTAGGTTTAAGGAGGAATACCACCAGACCAAATTGAATGACCTATATTGCGCTTTTGACAGCTTATGATTCGAAGCTGCAACACCAACATGAAGAAGCTTTCAAGGGATTACAAAGATTTTGTACAGGGTCACATCCTTAAGTGGCCAAGGGATAATTGTCTATGCATTCAGCCTTCTGCGGCATCCAACAAAGCAGATGATGAACGTTCCATCTTAAACACAGGAGAAAGAGGAAACAGAGGAGATAAAGGGACTGCGACGAACATCACCACGTGCCAATTATTGCATTTGTGCAGGGAGCCGTGGTCTGTCAACAAGCAGCCCATTATTGTGTTGGGAACTCCAAACAGCACTCCAAACAGCACACAGATGGCCCTAAGTGATCTCAATGCACTAATAGCCTGACCCAAGGTTCCTAGTTCCTCTTTTCATGTCTTACCAGTACCGGTAAAGAAAAAAGGGAATTCGGGCAGGAGCTGGTCGCAAAACCACAATGTGAAGAGATGGAAGACATCCATGTGACTATCATTAGTGACAGTAATGCATAGAACATTTTTGACTGTTTTATCTGATGATGAGAAATATATTTTAAACAAGGGATTGACTTTCCCCAGTACTGGTACTAATTTCAGTGATTGTGTGTTGGATTTGAGACTGTTTGCCCGGAATATTGAACTAAAGTGTATTTTTGGTACTGATGAAGTCTTTTAATGGTCGTGACTTAAGACAACAGAGTACCTGTAATCCCCCTCTTAGCTCAGTGGTTGAAACCATTTCTAAAAATGTGAGGATGACATTTCCAGGTTTTTGAATACCAGACATAGGCATACTTTTCACAATATGAACATAAAACAAAGGCGAGCGTTAAAATCACTTGCAAATAAAGATATTATAATAAAACCCACCGATAAGGGTGAGGCGGTGGTAGTTAAATAGTGAGTACAAACACAATAGTGTGCTTAGGTTGCTGGGGGATACTGATCCCAATAGAGGTTAACATGATGACGTCCTATCGTATCTGGTAGGGGGTGGGTCACTGTAAATGCTTCCATTTGGGTGGAGTCTCAATTAAGGAAATGTTTAATTTTTGTACCAAGGATATTGAGACAGCACATTCCCTACAGTCTTTACACAGCTGGATATAAAATTATTTTACAGTCATCACTAAAGAATATGGCTGTGCTGCGGTAGCGTTGTCGCCTCATAGTAAGACGCTGTCCGGTTCGAGACTTGAGAGTGTCTTCTGTGTGGAGACCTGCGTGAATGGGCGTACCTTCGTTGAAGGTTGTGCGTCAGGGCTGGTAACTCGGTATGTGGCGACCCCTAACTGGGAAAAGCCGAAAGTCACAACAACTAAAGAATATGGCTTTATGGCCATTGAAACATTTTTGAGGAAAGTTGCAATTTTGAAGCAAACTGATTTTGATAGTGTTTATTATTAGACTGTATATTGAATAATATTTTCATGTACAATAATTGTTTTTATCGTCAGAACAGGGGTGTAGCAATGGACAAGGGCTGTGCAAACTCATATGCCAACCTAGTGTTGGCATATAGGGAGGATCAGGTTATATTTAATGCCACACACCTATGAAATGGGTTTCTGAGTTAATTATGCCCGTTTTGTTAACAATGTTTCTGCCCTGGACAGGCAACCTGAGCACCTATATCAATTTATTGCTTACTTGGAAACAACAACAGATTTCTTAAGATTTAGCGTTTCTTGCTATGATACCACCATAGATTTTTTAGACTTTCAAATAATGAAGAATGCAGATAAATGGATAGAAATCATGATATACAGGAAGGAATGTTGGTGAAACTGTCTACTTGCATATGACAGTATGCATCCTAGATATATGTTTGACAACATTGCTAAGGGACAGTTTTTTCGAATGTCTAGATTGTGTACTAATGATGGGATATATAGGGAGAAATCCATAGAACTTGTGGTTAGTCTCAGAGAGGGGCTATAACCACAATATTGTGCAATGGGCATTTTAATAAGAGCAGAAAGGAGAGGTCGAAATAAGGCAAAACCCTGGTTTTCAGAGAATGTAGCAATGAATGATAGGGAGACGAGCAACATGAACGGGCAGCCACTTCATGTAACTTTGAATTATAGTAATGGCATGGGTGGCATATGTAATATTATTCACCAGAACTGGAAGATTTTGTTAACGGATGATAAAAGTAAAAATTAATAGCTCAGGAACACCTTTTTTGTTTTAAACGTTGTAAGAACCTGAAGGATTTGTTGTGTAATGATCAACAGGGGGTTAAGAAGTCTGTTCTAGGACAACAGAGGACATTCCTATGCAGACATTGCAAAGCCTGTCAGCATACTGGGAACAACAATGTGTTTGTTCATGCGGTGTCTGGGAAGAGGTATTCTTTGAAACATTATGTTGATTGAGCCAAATAGATATTACTGGTGTGACAATGTGTGAGATGCTGTTCATTTTATGTTGGAAAGACTAACTGTAGACTGAAGGACAGAATATTGCAGCATATGGCAGCTATATGCACAGTCAACATTTATAATGCTTTTATGTCAGCATGTGAAGCAGTATCCTGACCACAGAGTTATTCCTATTAAACCTGCTTTAAAAAGGAGGAAGGTCCATCATTAAGATTTGATTGGTTAGCATGTATTTAAGTGTGTGAGTAATTTTGTATGTTGTCTGAAGAAGGGTTTCTAACCTGAAAGCGCTCACCCATTGTTCTGTCTGTTTTTTTATTAGACATTGTTTTTTTTTTATTAGACATTGTTTTTTATCAGCGTGGTAGCGTAGTGATCCGGATCATCATTTCTTGTTACTGTAGAGGGACAAGGCATACTCTGCACCACCCCCCCTCCCAGATAGGCTGATAATGGGGTAAGGGAATTGGTCCTTTCCCCAATGTTGTACTGCCTTGGAATATACGTTTATGAAGTATGCAGGCAGATGGGAGACCAGTTGGCATAATGGTAAGGTGTTTGACTCTGATGCACAAAGTACAAAGCTTGATCTTGACCTTTGGCCAATGCCTGTTTGGAGTCTGCTTGTTCTCCCTGTGTCTCTGTGGTGTTCTTTCCACTTCCAAAAAACACTTGAGTGTTTCCATATCAAACTCCCCAATGAATGGAGCTATGGGAAGCGGCACAAACTCTGCATAGTGCCTTATAGGGGGAAGAGTTATGTAGACCAACTGCTTTGGTCATCTACTATGGTGCACAGTATCTTCAAGATAGGAGGACATTGATAACAGACTGTGCACTGTGATAGGGCTAGCCACTTGACTGTGTAAAATATGGCTCTAGGTGATTAGGTCATGTTGACTAATGTCACCAGATAGGCAGGGTTATTTGCTGGTGGTAAGTAGGTTGACTGTCTTACCTATGCCAGGGACCCATGCTAACAGTGGGAGGGGGGTGTATGTGTCCCATTTGGCTGCCATAAAGCCCAGTGGCCCTGGCCAGCTGGTGTACAGTTGCCTGGGATAGCTCTGAGCGAAAGCTGGATGTAAAGCCAATCAAGCTGCCAAACATGAACTAAGAATTGCTACACTCTGTGTAGGTTCACTGACAGGATGGCACTTGGGAGTGGATGACATGTTAATACGGAGGAGGTTGCACATCTATGTATCCAAGAGACCCGGTGGAAGGACGATGCAGCAAAGACCCTTTGCTTGGGATTCAGATCTACTACTCGGAAAATAGAAATGGTGTGGGAAATGTGGTGAGAGAGAGGTTTCAGAAGATGGTAATTGATGGATAGCATCAAAATTAGTAACGGATTCATGGCAGTTGGACTGCAGCCTAATTGAACATTTGTTTCATGGGAAAGTCTGACTTGGAATGAGCCAATTTTCATTGGAGGCCTGGGGAGAAAATGCTATCTTTGCAAAATGGAAGGAAACCAGAGCACCCAGAGGAAAGCCACATGAGCGCAGTGAGGACATAACAGACTCCGTACAGAAGGCACCCCAGCCAAGAACTGTGGGGTGACCATGTTAAACTCTGCACCACTGCACCATCCATGATAGACTAAGATTATGAATACTGCCATGTGCTCCACAGCAGGGTTGTGATATTGAGGAAGAGTGTGCATTCATACAGCATTTGCAGGACCTACTAGATAAAGCAGAACAATATAAATTTGGTGTTTGATAATGGGTGACTTGAACGCACATATCAGGACAAACTGAGCAGGATATGAGGACTGCCTGGGTCTGCATGTAGGGGGTAGCAGGAATAAATTAGAGGCCATTCTAGACTTCTGTCTGACAAATGGCTTGATAGTAGCCAACACATGGTTCAGAAAGAGAGACAGTCACAAGATCACTGCAAGACTGATCAGCATGCAACTCTGCTGGACTTCCTAGTAAAGAGAGGGCATTGGGGTAGAATCCATGATTGCAGAGTCATCCCCAGTTAGTTGGTCCACAGCATAAACCACTGGTTGCTACAGTCCATTGCAAGCAATGGTCAGGGAAGCCTCCAAGGCCAACAGAGACCAGGCTGAAGATCTGAAAGTTGACTGGAGAAAAGTACAACAGTTCAAGGATTTACTCGGGACTCTAGCACCCCAAGAAGAGGAGGAAATTGGTGTAGTTGAAAAATGGCATGCGTGAGGACTACAGAACAGATGTGGTCAAGCCAGGTATGGAAACGTGCATAACGGAAGCTGGTGGTGGGATGCAGAAACCCAGGAGGTCATCAAAAGAAAGGAAAAAGTGCAGAAAAAAGAGGGAGATAGAAAAGACAGACTAGTCTAGTGAGTAATGCAGGTTGGCTAACAAAAGCTAAGAAAGGCTTTGCAAAGAACAGGGCATCAGAGGCACTCTACCAGCTTCTGAAAAGTGATTCTGTAGGTTGCAAGACAAAGATGTAAAGGTAAAGAAGATAGTCATACACCCTTCATAAGGGATGCCAGCAGTAATCTGTGTACCAGTCCACAGGACATAACATGTAGATGGAAGGAGTACTTCCAGCAGCTTCTGAATGAAGAAACCCCCACAGAAGCTGTACTGCCCCAGACTCGGCCTATAGTGAGAGGAGTAGGAGCCCACCCTAGAAGAAGTAAGAATAGCACGTAGGAAAATGAAGTCAGGGAAGGTGGTAGGCTCAGATGAGGTCATAGCAGATATGACAAAGATGCTGGGTGAGAAGAGGGAGATATTGCTCCTGAGGGTACTTTTGTAGCAGTGGGGGGAGAAAGGCATATCCTGGATGACTGGGGAGTAAGCATACCCTTATCGCTGTACAAGAACAAAGGGAACATCCACAACTGTGGGCAAATGCAGAAGCATCAAACTCCTGTCACATTGCATCAAAGTTCTCAAGAGGGTGATTGATAAATGGATGTGCAGAGTACTAGAAAGTCAGGAGATGAGCAGTTCAAATTCAGATCAGGATGCAGGACAACTGACCTGATATTTGCAGTGAAACATTTCCGCATTCACTATTGTGCAGTTTTGCGTTAACTGCACTTTTTGACTTTATAGTCTCCAAGTACTGAAATTCGGCATTTCAGTATTATAAAGTGAAACTGTGTGTGTGTGTGTGTGTGTGTGTGTGTGTGTGTGTGTGTGTAAAATATACATAAATGTGCATACATATGATGCCTATTTAATGTGTACACGTGTGTGTATATAGAATTGTAGACCTCCTTCTATCCCAAAGGATCATGGGTTTGCACCCCCTGTTGACGGATATGAGCAGCATCTTCTACAGCTGTGCACTGCAGTCTGGAAGTGGTGGTCCTTTCAGCATTTTGGCAGTTTTCAGTCGGTCATGGGCACAGATTTTCCTGACTGTTCTCTTACCCTCCGCTCTCCTTACCAAGGTTGTTTTATACATAGCAAGAGCTTCCATCACTTCCCATTTGCAGGCATACTTGTCTGAAGCAAGAAAATGCCAAGTATTCACACTGATGGAGAGTGCTGAGATCATACATGCATATGTGCTTGTAGAGCAATTTGGGTTGCCCTTTTGGCATCTTCCCAGACTTCTATAACTCCAAAACTGAGGTCTTTCAGTATTCCTCCATCTATCGTGACTGAGACATGATCCAACCAGTGCATAAACCTCTGTTTCAGGAGGGTGATCATCAAAGCAGTGTCCACCATATCCTGCACTGCTCTGTTGGTATCTCATGGCAGGACAAGATCTCTTTAAGTATATATCTAAGGCAGTGAATACAGAATCCATTGAGCTGCTACTCCTGTTTAGAGTGCAAAATCCATGTTTCACTGGCATACAGTAATATGTTTAAAGCACAGGCTGTGTAAACTTGAAACGTAGTGGGCACACTGAGCTTATTGGCTCATGCAGTATTA